>NC_087218.1:12647966-12655466 GCF_015104395.2 Macrobrachium nipponense
AATCTTTACCCTACGTAGGTAACATTCTCCATTTTCTATCTTTCCTTACTCTTTATCCTACATGGTAACACCCTCCATTTTCTATGCTTCCTCAATCTTTACCTTACGTAGGTAACATTCCCCATTATCTATATTTCCTTACTCTTTATCCTACATGGGTAACATCCTCCATTGTCTATGCTTCCTCGATATTTAGCTAACATATATATATGCAGCATTTTCCATTTTCTATGCTTCCTCATTTTTTACCTTACACAGGTAACATTCTCCATTTCCTATGCTTACTTACTCTTTACCTTATTAGGTAACATCCCCATTTTTTATGCGTCCTCAATCTTTACCTTACGTTTATATATATATATATATATATATATATATATATATATATATATATATATATATATATGTATATATATATATATATATATATATATATATATATAGACACATATATATATAAGGTATGTATAGTATGTATGTTATATATATATATATATTATATATAATTAATTGTATGTATATATATATATATATATATATATATATATATATATATATATATAGTATATTATATATAATCTATAGTTAATATGAAAGTCTATGTCAAGCAAATGAAAATTATTCAAGGCTCCTCTCAGTCATGATGTCATTGAGGAATATTGTTTTCTATTAGATATCACACTGAGGACACATTCTCAACATAGCAAACTTCCCAAAAATATATTAAAAATTATGAGCGAATAGAAAGAATAAAATATGATAGCAACTATATATATATATTAACAATATAATAGCAACGAACATCAGCAGTAAACCAAATGAAATAATTATTGCGCAACTATAAACAAAATCGTATGTATAACGCTACCATTAAACATAATATATTATCGGTACCAACTGACATACCAGTTATTGGACAGATATAGAAAAGTGAGAGAAAAATTACCAGAGGAGAATGTGCTTCAGTTTTACCAAGAAAAAAGAAAAACTCGAATCTACGATATAGGAAGGCCACGGAATAGAAGATAAGGCAACGCACAAGCTTCGAGAACACTGGTTTTATGACACTGAAGACCACTGAGCCAATATGTATATAAAACCATAGACATACAAATCAATCAAGGAATAAATAAATGAAGGGAGGAGAACGAAGAGAAGTAACTTCACTACCCTAGACAGACAACCACGCCAACATTAATTTTGCATGGCTTCTAGGCAGACTGACACACGGGACCCTTTAAATATATAACATTGTGTCTACTGTGCATTTATACACATTTTTCTCCCTTTCAGGCTGAAGCACACGCATATGCATAAGGAGAGCAAGACGGGTTTTCCATTACTGAACAATAATACTAAAGGCTGTATATATCCTATCCCTTGCAGGTCACGTGGTAACTTCTGTATTGGTCACACAGGAAAATCATTAGGAAAGAGAATAGAACAGCATAAAAATGTATAAGATGTGAACAGGTGAATAGCTTAAACTTCATTCATGTTGGTGAAACCAGTCATGGGCAATACAGGATGGTTTATTCCTATATCATAGTAGTAGAGAGAAACATTATTGAGTCCAGTTTTATGAAAGAAACTTTTAGCGAGAATATGAATCTCAGCCAAGGAATGCATAAACTTTATCCATTTATTTCAAAAGAAATACGTAACGTGTATATATTTCGAGGAGGGTGGCTGACATAAAACCTCAGAAACTAAAGAGTTTGGTGATTTTCTCTTTTTAACCCCTAGCGCCCCCCCCCCCCCCCCCCCCCCCACCCCCCCCCCCCCCCCCACCAACTCCCCATTCATCTGGTGTGAATATTTGTTTCCGAAGCGACTGTATGATCGTTCGAGAAGTCATTCTTGCATTCATAATTTCAGTTTCCACCACTCTGTATCAATCCTACTAAGATGTCTTAGACGATAGAAGCCAAACCGGTCAGTATATAACCAAGAGTTTAAGTTTCCCTTTATTACAAAAATCTATACATAACATACATCCATCATATATATATATATATATATATATATACATATAATATATATATATATATATATATATATATATATATACTTGCATACTCTCTCTCTCTCACTCACTCACTCTATATGATTACATTATTAACATATTATATATATACTAGTATATATAGTATTATAATACTAATATACTATTATATATTTACTTTATTATATATCTAATTTATACACATACTCAATATACACATACACATATACATACAAATATATGTTGTATTAAATATATATGGCATTCTTCTCTTTTTTCTGTTATACTCATAAATAACACAATCATTATGTAAATAAAATACAGCAGAAGACGAAATTAAACGAAAAATGATGCATCAGTTTAAATGTATACTCATCACATACCTCCTAAGAACGCTCACATCAGCACAGTAAATTGCGCTTGACATATTATATTGTTACATACTGTCATTTTAATCATCAACAGATATATAATACTGAACTCCCTCGCTGAATGAATCATGTAAGATATTCGCCGTCAGCGTTGAAATATTGAACGCAGGAATCTCAGCCATCGATATATAGATTTCGCGTCCCATTTAACTTCACTGCAAAGTGGAATCCTTCAGAGAATACGGGAATGTGGGAAGGGGTCGTACAGCATTTGCAAATCGATGTCATATTTCAACAGAAAACGCCCACTCTCCAGCCAATAGCACTTCATGAGCATACTGGTGAGTATAGAGCTCGCTGATGCGGCATATTTGCGAAAGGGACAAAGCCACCCCCGCAATCTTTTGTTTGTTTACTCGTTTATTGCAGTCACTGCGCCGATAATAAATATGTCTGTTAATGGATTTTTTTTTTTTTTTTTTTTTGTGATGATACGCACTTTTTTAGTCAAAGTAGTTAGACTAAATAATGATTGAAAACTAGGGATAGAAACGCATCTAAACTTAAAGAGAATAAAAAAGGCGTGATCCAACCTTCAGCTTACTCGAGATGCATGCAAGATTTTCCCCTCAGGCATAAGTTGTAAATATCATTTTCCTAACTTTTAACGTAAATTAAAACGTGCTAAAATCTACAGTCAAATAGAGCCTCGTTTCGCCAACGAAAATTAAAATGAATACGCTATATTTTATTACAAATAATTGTTCTGTAATGTTTAACGTGCACATTATTCATTTTTTACACTTCCATTCTAATAAATAAATCATAAATATCCTGTCTTAAAATTTCTACGCAAAACACCATTTTCAGGCTCTTCCATTGACCTTTCCTACCCCAGCCCCACCCCAACATCAACTACAACAAAGTAGCTAAAAAAAAGATAATAGATAACTCATAACTTAGGGTTCTGTAATCATCAGGTCGTCGATTGTTTGTTTCTTTGCGCTGGCAAATAAATACCAGATTTGCTAAGCAGCAGCAGCACCAATATGCAATAAATACTCGTATGACTCGCTGTCGAACTCCTCAGTTCCAGACGTCCTTCAGTCCTCACACCGTTGGACTGTGGAACAGAATTCCTGAGGTTGTTACGAAATTGGGCCCTAAAATGTTCAAGAAAGATGCAATGCATTACTACCGTTAGACAATATTTTTATTAACTTATCAATTTAATTTATTTTCTCTTTTCTAATAACTGATCTTTTTTTTCTACATTTCCTATTACCTTCTATTTCTTCTTTCAACTGAATACCATATTTTTTGGAAGCTTGAATTTCAAGACAAAAATGGCCATTGTTATCTACTTATTTATTAATTTATATTCTCTTTTCTAATAACAACTATTTTTTTTTAATTCCTCTTACCTTCTGTTACTTCTTTCAACTGAATACCATATTTTTTGGAAGCTTGAATTTCAAGACAATAATGGCCATTTCTATCTACTTATTTATTAATTTAATTTATTTTCTCTTTTCTAATAACTGATATCTTTTTTTCTACATTTCCTATTACCTCCTATTTCTTCTTTCAATTGAATACCATATTTTTTGGAAGCTTGAATTTCAAGACAATAATGGCCATTTCTATCTACTTATTTATTAATTTAATTTATTTTCTCTTTTCTAATAACTGATCCCCTTTTTTTTCTATATTTCCTATTCGGCTTCTGTGGGCTTGTTCCATATGAACATAATTCATTTTCTGAATGAATTTCATAAGTTTTATTATTCAGACTGACAGAAATTATGAAATGGTGCTAATTCTTTCCTTAGCAAGTACTAGATGAGATACTTCCTTTCCTCCCCCTCCGACCCCCATTGAGTCTGAAGTTCGAAAGTTATAGAAATAGGAACTTGAACTTGGCAGCAAAATGGGCAATCCTTCATCATGCTCCTCTGAGTAGTTTAAACTTTAATCGCATCTACGGGAATAGATAACTGAATTATCATCGGGATAACCAGATTTTCAACCGCCGACAACCTTTCAACTGACTTGTTTGATAGCTTGAACTTGGCTTGAACTTCGATTATTTCCGATTCCAAGAGTAAACAAAGTGATGTTAACTTCAGAAAGTTCTTGCTTTCTATCTTAAGAGTAGCGATGGGTGGCTAAGTCAGATGAATTTGCTTTGAACGAAGAAACTCAGTACACAGTAAATTCTGGTCTAGCGCATTGCAATATCTCTTATCTCTAATATGACCACAAAAGAGAAAAATAGAATACCTCCCTTCGTCTTTTTTTTTTCCTACTAGACATGCCACCAGGCAATAAAAGAAATGCCAGTCACTGATAGCCAAATCACGGAAAATGACTCAAATCACGGAGATTACGAAAAATAACACCTCATTAGACGTCGAATGACATTCATATCGCAAAACAGATTTACGGTCTCGGGGAAGAAATCGAACCGGCACTGGAGTCATGACAATTACTGTATTTTTGTTATTTTTTTTAATAATAATAATAATAATAATAATAATAATAATAATAATAATAATAATAATAATAATAATAATAATAATAATAATGTTAAGAAATTCACAGTCTCCTGAAAACAAATTGTTAAAAATCCACAATTATATATTAAAATATATTTCTAAGTAAATATAGAAATATATAATTTAATATATAATTGTGGATATTTCAACAACAATTATAATAATAATAATAATAATAATAATAATAATAATAATAATAATAATAATAATAATAATAATAATAATAATAGACCAGACGTGACGTTGGTTGAAAAAGTCAAGAAAAAAGTATCACTCATTGATGTCGCGATACCATGGGACACCAGAGTTGAAGAGAAAGAAAGGGAAAAAATGGAAAAGTACCAAAATCTGAAAATAGAAATAAGAAGGATATGGGATATGCCAGTGGAATTTGTACCCATAATCATAGGAGCACTAGGCACGATTCCAAGATCCCTGAAAAGGAATCTGGAAAAACTAGAGGCTGAAGTAGCTCCAGGACTCATGCAGAAGAGTGTGATCCTAGAAACGGCGCACATAGTAAGAAAAGTGATGGACTCCTAAGGAGGCAGGATGCAACCCGGAACCCCACACTATAAATACCACCCAGTCGAACTGGAGGACTGTGATAGAGAGAGAGAAAAAAATAATAATAATAATAATAAATGTACAGATAAAGTGGTAAGAAACATCAAAGAAATAAATATTTAGAATTCAAACTTACTATTTCAATGATGTCTCTTAACTTTTGACAAAGCATAATTAAAATAATATTGGTGAAATATATTGAACATTTAGCGATATTCTAGTGAAAACGGCATTTCGCATTTCCCGATTTGACAAGATTATCATTGTTATTTTAATCAACGAAAATTACAAAGTGCTCCCAATTTGGAATGCACCGAACTCTGCGAGATCATATACTGCCCATTTATTTAGGATTATGTGTTATTTTAATACGAGCAATTGTTGAAAAATTCAAGTAATGCAACAAGAATTCAAAGCATCACTCTCTCTCTCTCTCTCTCTCTCTCTCTCTCTCTCTCTCTACTGTTACATACTCAAATAGAAGCAATTGTAATGACTCGTCTACAAGACTTTGTGTTCCCCCCCCCCTCTCTCTCTCTCTCTCTCTCTCTCTCTTCTCTCTCTCTCTCTCTCTCTCTCTCCCTGATATATAGTCAAATAGAGCTAACTGTCATGACTCTTCTAGAAGACTTTGTTTTCCCCCCTTCTCTCTCTCTCTCTCTCTCTCTCTCTCTCTCTCTCTCTCTCTCTCTCTCTCTTCTTAAACAAATACTTTCCTTCAAAATTGAATATAGGCATATGCACAGTGGAAACAAAAGGCCAACGCTTTATTCATATAGGAATACTGTACATTGGATGCGTCTCTCTGTTTGTTTGTTTGTATGGTGTTTTTACGTTGCATGGAACCAGTGGTTATTCAGCAACGGGACCAACGGCTTTACGTGACTTCCGAACCACACCGAGAGTGAACGTCTATCACCAGAAATACACATCTCTGAATGCTCTGGAATGCTCGAGAATCGAACTCGCGGCCACGGAGGTGGCAGGCCAAGACCATACCGATCACGCCACTTGTAATACGTCAGTGAAACATCAACTGGCTTTGGGCATAAAACATCAGCAACGGTGTTTACACGTTTACTCATGCCATCCGATTCATTAATTTCCAGAATATTAAAAATACATAGACTAACCGTTTTACTTATGAATGAGTCATTTCTATACAAATGTATTATTTACTCTAAAAAAGCAAATATAAGTGAAAGCAAGTACTGAAAGATTGATCGCATGTAAGTGTTTTGTTTAAGTAATTACTTTCCCAGTAGACAGCCTCTAGGTATTTCTTTACGAAAGCTATTATTGGGAACACAAATAAATAATTCAAGTCACTCAGCTTATATAATAATCACCGGGACAGCTCCTGATTAGGAGGGCTATATACAAATGACTGATCTATGTGTACACATTCATCAAGAGGCCTAGCTCTTCATGTTGGAAGACATGTCATAGCATTATGGTACACATTAACTTAAAAAAAAGTAAAAAAAAAAAATTGCTGAAATTACTTCGGTGCAAATCAAGTTTTCTGTACACCGTAAGATGCTGTATGAGCCGCGGCCCATGAAACTTCCAGCCATGGTCCAGAGGTGGCCTGTCCTACAGCGTTGCCAGACGCACGGTTATGGCTAACGTTAACATTAAATGAAAATAAAAACTACTGAGGCTAGAGGGCTGCAATTTGGTATACTTGATGATTGGAGGGTTGGTCGGTCACAAACCAATTCGCAGCCCTCTAACCCCAGTGGTTTTTCAGATCGGAAGGCGGACGGACAGACAAAAGCAGTTCGATAGTTTTATAGAAAACTGGAAAATTAGTAAAAGTGCGGTGTGTGTGAACACCCTCAGACTCGCAATCGTGAGGCTTCTTAAGTTTGTGCCTCAGAGAGGCTTGGGCCCTCTCCTAAGAGGACTGCCGAAAAACCTTCTGCCTGCGCCAACACGGGGGACACATCGGCGATCTGATACAAGAGCGTTAGATAAAAGGCGCTTCAGGGATTGA
>NC_087218.1:12665466-12672966 GCF_015104395.2 Macrobrachium nipponense
CAAGACGGAATACTCTTATGGCAATATTATGGTGATGTCAACAATATCATGCATAACTTTCTGAAATTATTGGGGCCGTTAGCAGTTTGATTCGTTTTAATGTTTATTTATTTATTTATTTATTTGTTTCTTCTCATGAATGCATTATCCTCACTTATATCCCTTCAGATTTATAGATTATCATTGGGAATTGTAACCAAAGCCATAAGGCAAAGGAGAAGTTAAATTCTAACTATGACTTTGGCAATTTGTACCAGAATGTTAGACAGTAACCTGCTTGCTCTAAATCTATTCCATTTCATTGAATTCTAGCACATAAAACGATTACATTTTTTAGCTTCAGTTATGCTTACTCACTTTCATTAACCTCATAGTGTCAGAGAAGACCTGAAGAATATTATTAGAATGATTCATTACTTCTGATGTTGCAATAAACATGAACAAATCTTGTTTTGAAATTCAGTAAAGCACTTTACAAGTACATAAATATTTTGAGATATTACAGATATATATAAACTAAATATTCTACGTTCATTTACCAGGCATACATTTTTTCTAAATGGTGTTTTTACGTTGCATGGAGCCAGTGGTTCCATTCAGCAACGGGATCAACGGCTAGACGTGACTTCCGAGCCACGTCGAGAGTGAACTTGCATCACCAGAAATACACATCTCTAACCCCTCAGTGAAATGCCCGAGAATCGAACTCGCGGCCACCGAGGTGGCAGGCCAAGACCATACCGATCACGCCATTGAGGCGCGCCCCGCAGGCAAATACATTGAAAAATTGACTCGGCCTGCTGGCAAAGCCTGAAAAAAAAAAAAAAATCCATCCCCTGCAAACACACTCGGAGGAAAAGCCCGGAAGTGGCATTTATTAAACAGTCACAAGTGAAACCAGGCTGAGCCTTCTTACAAATTCTTCGTCACTGGCCCATCCCACAATTTTTATCCCTCCCACTTTAGTCGATCTGCTGAAACCCAAGTTTTATTTTATTTTTTATTTTCCATATTGTAGGAGTGTGGAGACTGAGACAGGAATAACTGACCAAAAATTGCTTTACACATGCAATGAAAACTGCTATACTCTGCGTTACATATAAAACGCAATCTGTATTTAAAATGCTTGACACAAACATATTACTTCCGGCGTCCGTGACCCACAGTTCCCACTCGAGTTAGAGAAATCAACCGGTCAGTCGAATTCATTTAATTGTAATCTATTATTTTGTAAAGACTTTCCCTTAGGATAAGATTAGTAATTCAAACAATGTCGCTTGATTATCTATGCAAAGTGGTGGTTGTCTTGCTCGAGATAAAGCAAGACAATGGTCACTGCAAAATGATCATTTTACCTGATAATCAAGGATGACCTCCCAGTGCATAAAATATTATATATGTATGTATATATATATATATATATATATATATATATATGTATATATATAATATATATGTATATATAATATATATATATATATATATATATTATATATATTAATGTTATATATATATATTATAATATTATATATATATTATTAATTCATGTATATATCATATTATACATACATATATATATATATATATATATTATATATATATATATCTATATATATATATATGTGTGTGAGTGTCTGTGTGTGTGTATACGAGATGCGGTAGCCCATCTCTTATACATACCCCACTGAACATATTAAAGTTTAAGGACTGAAGATACCCCAATTTTTAAAGCTATAAAAGAAAAATAGCAGATAAACTGTTTCAGGAGCAGAATAATTTAAAAGATAAATACATAAGGAATAAAACTAGAAAGACTTACGACATCAAAATCTACGTAATTACACAATTAATTAAATGGATATCCCGTGTTAAACATTCAGGCTATGACACTGGAAATAAAACCTAAATCAAAAATATTTCATAGAAAAAATATAACTAAAGTCGTAGAAGTAAGTATGTATTTCGACTAGAGAGAGAGAGAGAGAGAAACAGATGGTACAAATAAAATTTAACCAAGCCGTTTCAAGTAAGGGATTAAGTAGACCAACTAATCATCGTTGAAAGCGAAATGAGAGAGAGAGAGAGAGAGAGAGAGAGAGAGAGAGAGAGAGAGAGAGAGAGAGAGAGAGAGAGAGAGAGAGAGAGAAAATATTATAATAAAAACTGCAAAAGATGTTTATCAGGGGACATGGAATGTGAATAAATCTTACTGTTTGAAGATTTGCTTGTTCTGCGACTGATGGGTCAAAACTTGGGCATGCTAAGGTGCATAAAGTTTTATTTCATTTCATTTTGTTTTTTTTTTAGAATTACATTTTGGACAACTAAAATCGTAAATTACACAAGCACAAACACAATGAGTCTGGTAATACGCATTAAAAAAAATTGAATAAATTAGCAAAATAAATTCATCTAAACACAAAGGAAACTTTTTATTTATTTATATAGACGAATTCCCCTGATATAAAACCATTTTATTTTTGTGTGTTTCGCGTACATCTGTGTTTTTTTGTTTGGGATAGGAAAAATTATAAACGTTCCAGTGATTCTTGGAGGTAGGTCTGAAGGGTATAAAAGTCTGTGCAAAAATAAGAGGTCGAAAAAAATGAATTCCAGCTGGAAATTCAAAATAGCTTGAACACAAACGAAATTCAGTGTAACAAAGTTTAGCGGAGTTTATCGTGTCTAACGGCCTGGACATAGATAACCTCGCAAAAACCGACAGAAAAAAAAACTGTTAATTGAAATAACAATAAGGCACGGAGGGCATTTTAAAGATCACACAAAGCTGAAAGCTAAGCCATGAACATAACCCCAAAACAAAACATCCTGTTATCTGCAAAACGCTTGGAAAGAAGAAAGAAGGAAAATAAGACTTGAATAGAAAAAGACAGAAATGATAGAATGGAAACCCCAGATTGCGAGGTAAAATATCTCCTCGTTAAATCCGACTTCCCCCAGTAACATGCGATTCGGTTCATTAAAAGCAAGAACAATGGGTAATGAGCGATGGATGAGGGACGGAACCTTTTACAGAAAAGAAAAAGGAAAGGATTTTACTTTCCCCACAAGATATGTGGATTGACACGGGGCAAAACAGTGGAACGGAAGGGTCAGGTACAAACAGAAATGGGTAATAATAAGGTCAAGAGCCAACAGAGGACGTGATTTTAAAATTAATTTTTAATTTTAGTTTTTAATTTTTCAACTGGCTAGATGTATTGGTATGCAGGACGTTTGCAATGATGATAAGCTAATCATATACTATAGCAGAGTCACATCAACAGTGCATTTGATGTCTAGGCCCGCCCCTTACGACGCTCCTAACTGGCTGTTGATAAGCCAATCACAGGGCTGTAAACTCTCAGTCTTTATCGAGAGAAAAACGTCTTTCAAAAGTATCCCTCAGGAGAGATAGAAAATACGTCCTGCCTATGTGAACTCTCGAGAGAGACTGAGAGTTTCCAACCCTGTGATTGGCTTATCAACAACCACTCAGGAGCGTCGTAAGGGGCTGGCCTAGACATCAAATGTACTGTTGATCTGAATTTACTATAATCAGTGACTAATAAGGCTCCCTTCAATGCACAAAGTCACCCAGTTTGAACCAAGATAGAAGCAGCAAAAAGCACTTGTGAATCTGTTTTCTCCCAGCAGTAACAATGCAACAATCATTACATGATGACATTCCTTGCCATACGAATAGAAACCTCATATCAAAAATATACCTGCTGAAATTTTCAGCAAACTTTAGTGCGTTTGTGTGAGGGGTAATGGATCACAATGAGGCCAGAAACAACTACAGTTAGCTATAGCACATTCAATAACAAGGATTACAAATGTTTTAGCTCTATGAAAACGACTGCATTATCACCATCTTCTCAGAAAGGGGCATTTTCTGTCTCACTGCCTAATATAAACCTTATCAAGAAAAAGAAAAAGAAAAAAAATCGTTCCCTCTTTCTTCCCCTAATATATATACATACCTGGGGATGATATCGACCCTTTTTACCTGTCGCCTAAGATTCCCACTCCCACTGCAGTGTTCTTATGTTAACCACACTCAACATATATGTGACGTTCTTACGGATTAACACATATAAAAGCATACACAGACGCATATGAATATAAATATATCTATCCTTATGTATAGTCGAGTTAGATATATACTATTTATAGTCGTATATATATATATTATATATTACTATAAATTTATGTTATATAAAATATATTTGTATATATATTATATTATATATTTAAAATTTTCTGTATATATATACTATACTATGATTACGCATTATTACGACGCTTAATTCCATAACAAACAAGGTCTTCGGTTGTCAAGGCATACGAAATTCTGCTATTCCAAGACTGAGGATGAACGAATAAATGTTTATCAAACCAGTTCAGGAACATTTAAATTCCCAACAAAGAATTTTGGTAATTGGTAGACGCCTTTGGAACTTGCCCAAAAGAGCCGTCGGAATTAATCCCAAAATTACAGCTCTTGGATTAATACGACGGAAGAGGCCCATATGTGGGTCACGGTTTTCCCTCGTTAAGGTCGAATAAGCTTTTGGCTGAGCTACGAACTCAGTGAAGCGTCCTGCTGGACAGGGTCACTTTAATGCACACCACACACGACATCCGGGTTGCTGACGTCGCCTCGGTGGGACATGAAGGGACGGCGGGCGCCTCCCCTCGAAGTCTCCAAAATCCGCGAAGAGGAACTCGCCCGCCCACTCCACTGGCTCTCTCTGGCCTTAAAACGCTATACCCAGTGAATGTTTATAGGCGTGCTCAGGTTCCGGTTCCGGATAAGAAAGCAGGGATGAACGAGCCACAAAATTCCCATGGAATAAGACTAGATGAACGGCGTTCACTAAGCGAAATTCTGCAAAATCTAATTTTATTACTGAATTCCATTCATGGCAAATCAGAATGCAGAATTCTGGACATTACTTTGGTTCCTTCACCATAAAAACGATTAATAGACGAAGAATGCTATATCCAATGTCAATTATAATTGTGATTATTACACAAAGAATGCTATATCCACTGTCAATTATAACTGTGATTATTACACGAAGAATACCATATCCACTGTCAATTATAATTGTGATTATTACGCGAATAATACTCTATCCACCGTCAATTATAACTGTGATTATTACACGAAGAATACTATATCCACTGCCAATTATAACTGTGATTATTACACGAAGAATAGTATATCCACTGCTGATTGTATAATTGTGATTATTACAAGAAGAATACTATTTTCCACTGTCAATTAGAATTGTGATTATACACGAAGAATGCAATCTCCACTGTCAATTATAACTGTGATTATTACACGAAGAATACCATATCCACTGTCAATTATAATTGTAATTATTACGCGAATAATACTCTATCCACTATCAATTATAATTGTGATTATTACACGAAGAATACTATATCCACTGTCAATTATAAATGTGATTATTACGCTCAATTCTTTCACCATCAGCCCTGATTAGGCGATTATCACCATCATTATCATTTAATGACAATTAGCTCTAAAATAAAATACGGATCCCAAATGTACAAAGTAAAAGGATGTGAGGATCCACGAGTATGGAAAAAAATAAACACTGAGACCTAGATTATACTCGTATATCCGGTCTTAATACTATACTGGATGTCGGGACGGGTGCTACAGTGCACAATATCATAGTGCCTGTTTTGTATTTATGTTCCTCACTGTTTGTTCTAAATGTAGCTAGTATAACAAACATTACCCGCAATACCTTGAAGGTAAACAGAAAATGATGAGGCTACATACTGTAAGACTATGGGGTGACTAAAGACTGATGAATCAGTATTTGATAATGAATAAGGTGAGTCAGTGTTTGATAATAAACGAAGGTCAAAGATATGACGATTGGCTTGACCGTATACTCTTCACTAATTCTACAAGTTACGTTATAGTCCTCATAACCTAGAGACAGAATCAGGTAGACACGTTGAAACAGACCATCGCAATGGACTCATAACAGAGTATGTTGTTTTTGTCGTTATCTAGGCGTTACATACTTATTAAATCTGCTCTCTGTGTTATCTTTTACAGGAATACCCCTTTTACCTGAGAACATCGGGGAAAATAGTACAAAATAATCTCGACGAAATGATCTGAATAATGATTAACGTCTATATCGAAATAGTCACCTTCGAGTGACAAGACAAATATTAAGACTATCCGGTCCTGCCGTCCATAAAAGAAGTAAGCATATTGCAATAGGGTCGAAAAAGTCAAGACACGAAAGTCAGACACGAATTCCAGTCTAAGGTGTTATCACCAAAAAAAGAAAAAAAAAACTGTGACACGAAAAAATGAACAAATAGTGTCTGGTAATACTTACCCTGAAATGTAATAACAGCTATCAACTTTGTGCTGTAGTATTACTATCCAACATTCGTTATGCAAAGGACCAGGCTCGGGTCTTTAATTTCGTTCTCTCTCTCTCTCTCTCTCTCTCTCTCTCTCTCTCTCTCTCTCTCTCTCTTTTACTGACGTAGGCTAGGCCTTCCTAGGCATTAGTTTCCCAATATCGTATTACCATTATTTCTAAGAACCAAAGGTCATATTGGCGTGACTTAATACGGGATCTGAAGAGGGTCCCTAATGGGCTGATGAATGATGAACTGGCATGCTATGCTTTGTGTTCAGAGGAGAGAGAGAGAGAGAGAGAGAGAGAGAGAGAGAGAGAGAGAGAGAGAGAGAGAGAACTTCTGCCTGCCTGTGAGATTTTAGTTTTTGGTCATAGCGACAACTTTACCAATATAAATGCCTGTTTATATGAACGGTAAATGCTACCTCTTTCGTTCCTAATATTTGCGAGTGATCATTTTTCTTAATAAAAAATATTATTACAACAATTTAGCCGGATATCAAAGCAGACAAAATAGAACTTTCTGAATAAAAAGGATTCTTCAGCCGGGATTTCTTGTCGCGAAATAATAAAAAGCCAGAGGCGAAAACAGCTTTCCTGTGTACGGATGGCATAAAACACCCTTTCAGCTTTACCCTTCCAAGATACGAATATAACATTCAACTTGTTCCCAAACTGGCGCGCAATAAAGTCATAAAATGAACAATAAATTTTCAGTTCCAAAAGTGGAGTCCATTGTAGGGTTCCCAGAAGAGGAGGTTTTTTTTACTTTATTTATATATTTTTCCTTTATTTACTTATTCATCGATTTATTTTTCATTTACTGGAAACAGAATTCTAATTTCACATGAATCGAGAGATGAACTTAAACTAAATGACTCAAATGATGGCTCAAAACTGACCTTCGACCTCTGCGCTAGACCACTAGAGTTAGCTGCAGTTTTCATTTTAATCCATAAGAAAGTTTTTAACCTTGAGCCCAGCATTTCAAATGATAGATCAAATTGGCCCCGTGTCCTTTGCGCACTGCACAGCTCAAGATAGTTGCTGATTTTATCTTCATTTG
>NC_087218.1:12677966-12702966 GCF_015104395.2 Macrobrachium nipponense
CAATTTAAGTAACGCAACTGTGCTACTTGCGCCTGGCCAATAAGGACTGTTACAAATTGAGCAACGTAACCGTGCTATTTGCACCATACCAATAAGGTCTGTTACAAATTAAGTAACGCAACTGTGCAACTTGCGCCAGGCCAATAAGGTCTGTCACAAATTAAGTAACGCAACTGTGCTACTTGCGCCAGGCCAATAAAGTCTGTTACAATTTAACTAACGTATTGATCTCACTTAGTCATTCTAATCTGTGGCAGCCTTTTTGGGGTGCTTCTTGCGAGCGAGCGTGCAAACATGACACAGCAAATCTCCGCCAGGAATAATCAATATACCAACCACAAAGGTTAAAAAAAAACTTTCTAAAAGTGACATTTCTATCATTTGTCGAAAGCCAAGAAGGTCACAAACGATCAAATTATAGTAAAAAATAATTCCAACATGACTTCTGATTGTTGTTGTATGAGATTAGACTGGCCTTATGTCAGCACGGGCCCTTGCTCATAGAGCAGCCAGTAGAGAAACTTCTGATGTAATTCTGTTAAAAATAAGCAAAGTCACACAAACAAATAAAACTAACAAAAAACAACTCTATACCGGATGCAAACATTTGCCAAAATCCCTAGTAACGCCCCAGTGTGCCACTGCTAAGCCAGGGTACAACCTGCATAAGAGAGAAAAGGGGGATGGAAAAAATATGAAATAAAGAGCAACAGGTCCTATGGTACGAGTGTCTGTCTGTCTCTTGGCTTTGCAATGGCAACGTTTCATATGGAGGCGAGGTCACCCCGTCGGACACTCCTTGGCCATTATTAAGTCAGCTCAGATAGAAAACGTTCGCAATTTCCCGTTTATCCAATCTCGTTCAACAGGACAGGTGAACTCGAAAAAATCAGTTTTGACGTTAATTTTCGCTGAAATGGGTTTCGGGCCGTGTAAAGGGATGTGTTCTTACTTTTATATATATATATATATATATATATATATATATATATATATATATATATATATATATATATATATATATATATATACTTAGTTATACACGCCTGTTTACACAGATTTAGCTTTTACGATCAAAAATGTATTTAATCTGAATTTAAAGTAAAACACACACACCACACATATATATATATACGTATATATATATATATATATATATATCTATATTATATATATATATATATATGTATATATATATATATATACACACACATTATATGTATATTACATATATAATTTATATATATATTATATTATTATATTAAATATACATATATATAATAATATAATATATATATATTATATATATGGTCTACTGATTAAGTAGACGGAAGCTCCCGTCATAGAAGACGTTTTTAGTACACATCTTACATAAGTGTGGACTACTATTATTTAAAAAAATTTCCAATCACGTTATTATTAGGTTTTGAGATACATACATAATATATATATATATACATTTATATATATATATATATATATATATATATATATATATATATATATATTATATATATATATATGTATTGTGTAAACTGGGTGGCACACCAATGAATCAAAAGCAGAGAAATACGTTCGCTACACAGCTGGTCCTTTGTTTACTGAAAGTAAAGTAAACGTTACGCGTGGCCAGTTCGTGGATGGGTTTCACTAAAATAATATCGGAATCATTTCTGAAACTTGCGACAGAACTCACGATTCTACGGGATCGCAATAAGGCCTGACTGCGAATGCATATTGTGTGTTTGATCTCAGAGGCCTATGTATAAATTATGTATACATAAATGTTGAGTCCCTAAGCGCACTGTTGTATACGTATACTTGTGCTTATGTATACAGCATAAGTTCCCTCATCCGGACGCTACGAACGAGTGTATATTGAAGAATTCATGCCAAGAAAGTATCTTGGTACTCTCTCTCTCTCTCCGGGCGGTTGACAATCTCGTCATTTCTCCCGGATTTCCTTTATTCCATTTTCTGGTTTCCTGCTCATGCGATTGCAATGTCCGGGTGGCTGCAACTTATTCTTCCTCTTGCGCAGCCTCAAGGTTTCTTTGTAGAGAATTATTAATGGTCAAATGTAATCTGTTTCTTTCATCTTTATACAAAGAAAAAAAAGACTCACGCTAATTCCTCCTCTGTTTCTTCTCCTTTCTCACATATAAGGGCGCGCCCGCACATATATTATATATATATATATATATATATATATATATATATATATATATATATATATATATATATATATATATATATATAGTATATATATATATATATATATGATATGTATATATATATATATATATTATATAGTATATATATATATATATATATATATATATATTATAATATATATAATATATATATATATATATATATATATATATATATATATATATATATACACATAAATGTTATATGCATACCTATATATATATTATTAATATATGTATATATATATATATATATATATTTATATTTATAATGTTTATGCATGTATTTATACATTTTGTGTGTGTATGTGTTTGTTGGCGGCTTGTGTGCACGCGTAAAGAATAGTCACAAAATATGCTTAGTTCCGCAAAATTCTGTAATTAACTGTTTTTGTTTTCGGCGGCAATATGCATTGCAAATATAGTACTCAGAAAGTCTTCTCATTTTCATTTTCCTTTATTTCTTCGTCAAAGTTTTTGTTATCTTCTGCAATTTCAAAAAGATTTTATTCATGTTTGTATGAGAAGATTTTTCGTTTCCGTTTTATCACTATTCATAATACAATTTTACACTTTCATATATATATATTATATATATATATATATATATATATATATATATATATATGTATGTATTTACATGATATACATAAACATGAATCTTATATATATATATATATATATATATATATATATATATATATATATATATATTGCCCTTCTTTATTATCGTTGTGGTCCACCACAAACTCCTAACTATCGTTATATATAATTCAACGCTTAATTCAACCGACATAAAATTATAGAAGTGTTAAATATACATATATATATATATATATATATATATATATATATATATATAATATATAAGTATATAGACATATATATACGTAAATATATATAATATGTAAGTATATAGACATATGTATAACATAAATGTATGCGTTTGTACTTGTGCATAATTTTTGTAATTAAGACTACAATGTCATAATGTCGGTTCCAAGAAAAAAAAAAAAAAACTCCAAAATTATTTTTTCGCTTTTATTGACAATAAATACGAAGAGGGACATGAAGTATTGACCAAGCTCTCATTAAAATCATAAAGGTAATCTGCTTTGAACATGACAACTGAATGATCATAATTGATGTCCAATTACTGATGCTCTGGGGCAAGCCGGTTTTGAAATTTACCGATTCAGAATCATTTGGCCGCATTTCTTTTTCGTTTTGAATCGCTTAATTTTTTAGACACGATGTACAGTTATTTTATTTTATTTTAATATTTAATTACTGAAGATACGAATATCTAATTTCTCAACGATTGATTACCAGGCTTGATGATTTAGCGACCTACGCTTATATCAAATCTTTCTCGCGTCATTTCAAAGTAAATTCGATTACATTCGTAATCATAATCCGTTTCTTTCAGCGATGAAAATTTGTTTTTTTTTTCTAAAAGCAACAGCGATAACGCTCTAATTGCTAACTCAATTTTTCAGCTAAGGTTGTCGACACATTATGATCAGGCTAAGTCGTTTATCATTCTTCCTATCTCGTATATCTTTCTTCTATTTCATTCATATTATGATTATTCTTGCCTCGCATACTACTTTTAGAGCACCTAATCTATCGATTTTAGCAAACGCTTGTCCACAAGACATACCACATTATCTGGGATGCCAATTCCCCAAATTCCTTTGACGAATTCCCCAAACTTATCTCTGAAAATTGAAGTCCCCACGCCCCTAAGCTTTAATCATTCCTCTGCTAAATACAATACCAGTCCAATTCATTGTCCGAACGCCGTCAAAAGCTCCATTCTATGTCAAGGTAGCGTGGAAACAATTGCTGAAGTGGTGTGAGGTGTTCCAAAGGAAACAGTAATAATTCAGCATTGCCATTCCAAGGTAGGATCCCAGAGTTGTCCGTGCCTGATATCGACCTCTTCCTCAAAAGTTCTTACTCCTCTGAGAAGATGGGTCGGTAGATGATCAAATGCCATTTATTCAGGCCGTGACTATATGTCTTCATTACCTTTGCAATGTGCAACATCATCGCCTAGAAAAGACTTTTGTTGAAAGCACCAGCAATCGCTGGGAATTCAACCTGATAACTTCTTACGGGGTGGTGTGGTGGGTTTGGGGGGGGGGGGGGGGGGGGGGGGGGGGGGGGGGGGGGGGTTGGGGGGGGGGGGGGGGGGTAGGGGTATTAAGGATACATTTAACATCCACGGAACGCCCCATACCCTGTCTTAAATACTCAAGCACAATCATCACAAGTCATCTGTTTCTTGTCGTATCCCCACCATTTATATTTGCCTGAACATACATTGCCATACATACAAATAACACATACATACATACATACATACATACATGCATACATATTATGTATATAGTATGTATTATATTATATGAATATGTATATATAAACATATATTGTATATTATTTTTAGTAATAAAATGTAAATTTTTTACATTCGTAAAAATTTTCGTCATTATATCTTTTTTTTTTCTGAGTAATTTTCAATTAGGATCCGATAGGAAAGGCGTTTAAAACTATTGTCATCATAACAAAAGCCCCCCTCATCTTCCCCCCCCCCTCCCCCCCCCCCCCCCCTCCCCCCCCCCCAAAAAATGATTGGAAACGATATATATTCATATTACAAAAATATTAGAGCTACAATGGTAAGAGTGAGACGCTTTAAAACCCCAAAGGTTGTCTCACATTGGCTTGTTCCTTTGATGCTGGAAATCCTCATTTTGTTTGTTGGCTAGAGCCCACAGGCATTTTTTTTTTTAAGGAAAAAGTTAAAAACATAGTAAAATCCTTTTTATCTTGTCTGACCCTGACTTTTTCAGGGCTTAGAGATTCAGTTGTACAATTTTGTGACATTTTAACCTTATGGGTTTCTGTTTCAGTATACCTCAAGAATATGGGAGCGGATCTTGATGGAAATTGGTGAAGTTTCTTGAGTGTCCCCTCCAGACATTTACCTTTCGGGGGGGGGTTAAAGAGATTTCCCGGTATGAAAACCATATCAATCATCATTTTCAGTACAGGAATTCTCTGTGGTTACATATTTGCCTGGCAACTCCTTGCAATCAATGATCTTGCAACTAATGATTAATGGTGTATGGCTTGGTAATGTCATGATTTTCTTTAACTTTGCAACTTCTGACACAACTAAGTACAGCTGAAACACTAATAAGAGAATTCGTTACGGCCCCAGCATCTGTCTCTTTCTGTTAATTACTTCTGACAATCGGTAATGGCCACACAATGGCCCGATTATCAACAGAATGAATGAGCAATTTCGGACATATTATGGCCTGTCCACACTGGCGGGCATGCCCGTCGGGCAGAGCTGTATATAGTAGAGTACGGCTCTGCCGTCGGGCACTTCCAGCTGTTTATATTATTTCCTCTCACTTCCGAAGCAGTGTTACCAGACAATCGCATCGTTCTGGCTCCATACTCAGTCGGTCAGTTTCGTGGAACGGGTTATGGGAACAGTGTTTGCCCGTCGTGCATTGCCCGCTAGTGTGGAGAGGGCTTGACGAACAGCTTCTTACGAATGATGTATCAAGCGATTAGGCACTTTTACAGCTTCCTTCCGACTTTCAGATGTAAAATTTTCAGTAATAAATTTCATTCTTAATAATTTTCAGCAACAAATTTCATTCTTAATCATTTTCAGCAACAAATTTCATTCTCAATAACTTCCCTTTGTTACCATCATCAGCTTCTACTTTATTTATCTAATTAGAGTCTTCCTCTATTTTTCAGCTACCTTGGTATTTGGGTACCCAGCTTCTTCAAGAAAATTTTTTTTATTTCTCATTTTTTTAAATAACTTAAGACTTCAAAAAGAATCCATAGATCGTACTTAAGGGATGTAAATTAGGGGAGAAGTATTTTTCTTTAATTTCTAAGCAATCAGTAAATGGGTGGCTGCAACGAAAACGCTCACAGACTGTATTAGTACTTAAAATATTGTTTTACTTTTACCTTCCTATTAATTTTGTAATAATAATAATAATAATAATAATAATAATAATAATAATAATAAAGCATCAGTGAAGCCTTGGTAATGTTACAACATGAAACATTTCAATAACGGAACATCAGCAAATTTCGAGTTTGACCCTCCATCTCATGGAACAAGGTTGACCTCGTAAATTGCGGGGAATAATCCCTCAAAGTTAAAAGAAAATACATTATCTCCATGTTAATCTATGCAGCTCACGACGTGTTACTTAAAACAAAAAGTTTAAAATATTCGGCGAATTAAGTTGCTGCGCTCGAGGTAATTCGTGAGATATATCTTTACCCTTTGCAATTTATGACAGTCCTTCGTGCCATTGGCCGTAAAGTAAGGGATTTATGCGTTCCCTGCATTTGCAAATAGAATTCCTGAAATAATAGTAAAAAAAAAAGGAGAAGGAAAAGCTAAATATAAAGAATAAAACCAAGGATTACATATTGTTTATGCTCAAAGGAAATGGGAAAAGGGTGCATGATACACAAAAGGAGGTTCATGGCTCAGTGATCTTCTTACTACTTATTTTATTAAAATCCACCCTCACCCCACCACCCCCTCACCCCCAACAAAACGAGAATCGACAGAGTTACGTGTTCATCTGTGTCTGTTTATTTGTTTGTTTAACCAATATCTCAAAGACATACGGACGGAACTCGATGAAATTTTGTGGAGGGGTGGGCCATGAACCAAGAAAATCTTGATTCGATTTTGAGATTGGACCCGGGTGCACTGAGGGACCAATATTCGCTCTGAGGAACATGAAATTTCAATTGTTTTGGTGACAGTGAAGGTTGTATGTATGGCGCTTATCAACGGACGACATTAGTGATAAATAAGGCCTGATTTTTAGTTTACCATGCTTTTATGCCAATGGTAAAATAAACATTCCAACCTAGGTACAAAGGCTTCATGGGCGGAAATGATTTTTACCGATCATACTCCACAATATATATATATATATATATATATATATATATATATATATATATATTATATATTGCTACTTTTAAAATGCATATATCCCCTCTGAGACTGTATAAAATGTTATGTAGAGCTGTGCAACATTTTTTCAGATCCTAGATAGCTTAGAGATAGGATGTTTTAAAATCTGTGTTCAGATTTCGCATACATAAGTGTAAAATATATATATATATATATATATATATATATATATATATATATATATATATATATATATATATATAACGTAGAATTTAAAAAGAGAGAGATTTTCTTTGTCCGTTTTCAAAACTACGATTGTTTCCCTATTATGTCAGCACTGTGGGATTAGAGGAACTCCAAGTTCTCCGTTTGCTTTCCTAATCTGTCAACATGTTTAATAAGCGATCGAATCGAGTCTTCACGTTGTTATCAAACATCAGTCTTAATTATTGCTCAGCCTCCGTTTCGATCGGGTACGTGTCTGTTAAGCAGACTGGACTCATACGTGTATGTCTTTGTCAAAGCCACGTGCAGGTTACACATTTTGTGAGTAAAGTTGCGTAGATTTGAAGCTTCTGGAAGCATTATTGTCTCAAAACGTTTTGTCATCTCCCCTGTCCAGTTTCCGCAAAGGAAGAGAATTTATTAGATCTTAGATTCTCGAGCGTTTAACAACAATCTCTCTCTCTCTCTCTCTCTCTCAATCTCTCTCTCTCTCTCTCTCTCCTCTCTCTCTCATCTCTCTCTCATCGACATCCTTGAGATTATATCAACATAACGTAAATTGGTCACTCGTAATTTGAAAATTTCATATTGATATTCTTAAAGTTTATTTAGTGTTGAATAGTGTTTTTGTGGAATCTGAACAAACATTGTTTCGTAACGGTGCCTGGGTTTTTGTAAAGTGAAACAAGACTGCAGCAAAGAAAGAAGTTAGTATACCAAAAGGTAAAGTGTGTTATATTTTTATTAGTTGCAACTAATAACTAATGGTTATGATGGTTTTTTTGGTAAGAAAACTACTAAAAAAAAACTAATAACTGATAGGAACAGTGGTTTGGTAAAAACTGATCGTTACAATGTTTTGAGTGAAAAGATTTACACTTTTACACATTGCAAATTTTTGTGTTTTGTATTTGTTTCATTTTGTCATTCTTTCATTTTCTTATTGAAGTGTACCTTTTTATTTTGATACTGTTCATTTTTCTGTATTTTTCATTTGCAATCACAATTTTTATTGACTTAGTTATTTTCATTGCTTAATCATTACACATTTAATCAAATTTAACACTTGTGAATTAATTTGCATTTACTTAGAATTCTTTTCAAGTTTTATTGTTGTTTAACACTTGTGAATTAATTTCTAATTTTCAATTATTGCCTAACACTTTTCAATTTCAATTGAATTAATTTTCTTGAATTTTGTGATAAATTAATTTTGACTTAATTTTACTTAATTTGATTCAAGAATTAATTAAACTTTACTTAGGTTTTCAGTAACGTAATTTTCCCTGATATTGTGAATTTCACTTATAAATTTTGAGTTTAATAATAAATTTTTTTTGTATTTAAAATTTGTATAAGTATTTTAATTTATAACCAGTATATTTGGTGATTAATCTGCTTTCCTTCAATTTACTTGAAGTGACTTAGAACCAGGGAAGTACTTAGACTTCTGAAATCAGGGAAATACTTAGACTTTTAAAGTTGTTGATGGAGTGATGCCTTTTGATTAATTTAATTACTTACAAGATGACCTCACACCTGTAGTGATGAACTTAGTCTGATTTTCTGCAATACTGGTAAGTTAATAAGGGATCACTGTTGCCTTTAGAGTAATCAGTCGTTTAATACATGTGATGAGGGTTCAGGTGTCTGGTTTTGTGAGGTAACAATAAATAAATGGTAAGTGTAGTAACAAGATACTTGGCACTTCGTAACAATATATATATATCTATATATATATATATATATATATATATATATATATATATATATATATATATATATATATATATATATGACTGTAAAAATGTTCTGTAACAACGAATTCCATCTAATAAAAGGAGCCCATAAAAACTCCAAATGTAGAGAGAAAGTACTATATTTCAGAGACTGCTGGCTCTCTCTTCAGTATATGAAATGAGAAAAGTTTACAGAAAAGGTGGTATTTATACAAGAGATTCGTCCACAAGTAAGCCATTTAGGTCACCCCCGCTGATAATCTTCCTTTAAATCTTCTTAAGCGTTGGTTGAATGAACACTGCGTCGACGATGTCCGATGTCCAATTCCCTTTTGAGATGTTCATTACCTGCTTCTCTTTTATTAAGGCCGATTCCATCATTTGACTCTTGTACCGGCAGTTGCTGCTATAAATACACGTGACATATTCCAGTTTATTCTATGGTTATGTTCATTTATATGGTTGAAAATAGCCGAGTTCTGTTGTCCATACCTAACTGACCGTTTGTGTTGTATTAATCTCTGGGGAAGTGATTTACCTGTAATCCGATGTAAGATTGGTCACAGTCCTGGCATGGGATCTCATATACCCCAGAGTCTTTGGGCGATGTCTTTTGTTGGACGTTAATCAGGGATTTGGTTAAGGTATTTGGGTAGGTAAATGCAAAAGGGTTGGATTTCCCAAGGGTGTGAGTTACTCTCTTAATCGTCTCCAGGTGGGGAATTTTTATTTTATTGTTGGGTGTGTCTCTGGTCTTGTCTTTAGGGGGTCGGTAGAAAATTACATTTGCTTTTTGAATTGCTTTCTCAATTATGTGGTCAGGATACTTTAAAGATGAAAGTTGCTTGTGAATTAGTTCAAATCTTTTTCCAGGAAATTCTGGGGAACAAATTCGTAAGGCTCTTAAGAATAGGTTGCTAGCTACACCTATCTTGATAGTATTGTCATGATAGCTAAAGTAGTGAATATATGAAAGTGAGAACGTTGGTTTTCTGTATATGGTAAATTTGTATTCTGTCGTGTTTCTGATTATTAAAACATCAAGAAAAGGAATTTTGTTGTCTGTTTCCCATTCAACTTTAAATTTGATGCTGGGCACTAATGCGTTTAATTTTGAGAGGAATTCATTAAAATTACCCCACTTATTATCCCAAAATGTTAGTATGTCATCCACGTATCTCATCCACAGCATGTTTTTGGGTTTTATTGCATTTATTACTGTAGTTTCAAAGTATCCATGTACAGATTGGCTAAATAGGACTTAAAGGACTACCCATACTAACACCGAATTTTTGCTTGTAGAATGATTCCCCGAATGAAAATACGTTATTAGATGCACATAATTCAACTAACTTATTATTTTGTCAAGTGCCAAAGGGAAATGATCTGAATAGGGGGATAATTTTTTCCCTTAAAAACTGAAGAACGTCCTGTACTGGTACTTTTGTGAATAGGGAGTCTACGTCAAGCCTTGACGTAGACTCCCTATTCACAAAAGTACCAGTACAGGACGTTCTTCAGTTTTTAAGGGAAAAATTATCCCCCTATTCAGATCATTTCCCTTTGACACTTGACAAAATAATAAAGTTAGTTGAATCATGTGCATCTAATAACGTATTTTCATTCGGGGAATCATTCTACAAGCAAAAATTCGGGTGTAGTATGTAGTCCTTTAAGTCCTATTTTAGCAAATCTGTACATGGAATACTTTGAAACTACAGTAATAAATGCAATAAAACCCAAAAACATGCTGTGGATGAGATACGTGGATGACATACTAACATTTTGGGATAATAAGTGGGGTAATTTTAATGAATTCCTCTCAAAATTAAACGCATTAGTGCCCAGCATCAAATTTAAAGTTGAATGGGAAACAGACAACAAAATTCCTTTTCTTGATGTTTTAATAATCAGAGACACGACAGAATACAAATTTTACCATATACAGAAAACCAACGTTCTCACTTTCATATATTCACTACTTTATACTATCATGACAATACTATCAAGATAGGTGGTAGCTAGCAACCTATTCTTAAGAGCCTTACGAATTTGTTCCCCAGATTTCCTGAAAAAGAATTTGAACTAATTCGCAAGCAACTTTCATCTTTAAAGTATCCTGACCAATATAATTGAGAAAAGCATTCAAAAAGCAAACGTAATTTTCTACCGACCCCCTAAAGACAAGACCAGAGACACACCCAACAATAAAATAAAAATTCCCCACCTGGAGACGATTAAGAGAGTAACTCACACCCTTGGGAAATCCAACCCTTTTGCATTTACCTACCCAAATACCTTAGCCAAATCCCTGATTAACGTCCAACAAAAGACATCGCCCAAAGACTCTGGGGTATATGAGATCCCATGCCAGGACTGTGACCAATCTTACATCGGATTTACAGGTAAATCACTTCCCCAGAGATTAATACAACACAAACGGTCAGTTAGGTATGGACAACAGAACTCGGCTATTTTCAACCATATAAATGAACATAACCATAGAATAAACTGGAATATGTCACGTGTAATTTATAGCAGCAACTGCCGGTACAAGAGTCAAATGATGGAATCGGCCTTAATAAAAAGAGAAGCAGGTAATGAACATCTCAAAAGGGAATTGGACATCGGACATCGTCGACGCAGTGTTCATTCAACCAATCCGCTTTAAGAAGATTAAAGGAAGATTATCATCGGGGGTGACCGCTAAATTGGCTTACTTGTGGACGAATCTCTTGGTATAAATACCACCTTTTCTGTAAACTTTTCTCATTCATATACCTGAAGAGAGAGACAGCAGTCTCTGAAATATAGTACTTTTCTCTCTACATTTTGGTGTTTTTATGGGCTCCTTTTATTATATATAGATATATATATATATATATATATATATATATATTATATATATATATATACACGCACATATATATACATATATATGTGTGTGTATATTCATGTACATATATATCAAATATAAGATGTTTTGTCTTTGTGTGCGTCTGTGTGTTCATGCGTAATCACACATTATATGAAACACAAAGACTGTATAGCCTGATATTCTCTCAAACATTTAGCGACTTGCCTTTAAGTAAAATTGCATCGAGGGAAAGTATCATATCCTATTTTTGTGAAACACCAAATTACAATGGACGATGCTTCGAAAGCTTCCGGAAATAATTGATGATAAGCCCTCTGCTAGGAATTTTATCGAGTAAATACAAAGGAACGATTTTCGTTATCTTTTTTCGTTATCCTCTCCGTGAAAGTGTTCAGAGCAAACCATTAGGAGATCCGAAAATCATTGGTAAAATACTCCGCTGATAGCAAAGTAGATTGGGTACACTCCTGAGAGAGAGAGAGAGAGAGAGAGAGAGAGAGAGAGAGAGAGTTCAGCATGCAATTCTTACACCATCTTCAACATCAAAATTGAAAAAATATTGTGGTTAGCCTTGATGGTTGTGTATGAAAGCTGATATAGTTGCTAAATTTATAATTTTATATCCCATTATGTATAAGAGCGTAAGTGTCTAATCTCACAGCGGTGGGAGGCGGCCATTGAAATTACCGGCATGGTCATTAAAAGATCAAGTTATCAAAAGATATGTTGAGAGTATTTATGAGTGTATTTATTCCCAGAAGGAAAAGATGGGAGTGTGTATTTATTCCCAGAAAGGAAAAGAGGGGAGTTTGTATTTATTCCCAGAAAGGAAAAGAAGGGATTGTGTATTTATTCCCAGAAGGAAATGAAGTGGAAGTCAGTAGAACAGGTAATTAGAGAAAGGGTCCCCATATCGACTGCTCAAAAGGAATGACTTATCCCGACCATTTAAACCGCGACCATTTAAACACGACCATTTAAACCACGGCCATTTAAATCACGGCCATTTAAACCGTGAGATCACACGGGGTTAGTGGCGCGAGTAAAACGCCAGACAAAATCTTGCAGGGAGGTTGATTTCCCCAGGGGAAGCGCTACTTAGGTATTCCAGTTGAGTCATCAATGGAATACCTGAGGGTCTTTTGTGCTGGCTTCGGGGACCGGAGCTTCGCTCGTACCCGTCTCCAACTGTCCGGAAGAAATCTCCGCTGCAGCTTAATCTACTGCGATATCAGCAAACACCGACACGGCGCCCCCCCCCTCCCCCCCTCCCTCCCCCCCCACGACGTTTGAACGTCTCCCTGGTTTGGTGATGACTGGAAAGACGTCGTACTTTTTCAGATCGGTTGCGTCCGGGATTTAACAGGATTTCAGCCCCTTCGCGCACTGCATGGGAATCCCCTCTATTTTTTTTTAATCGCTGTTCAATTTAGCTCCCGTTTTATCTCATTTATTTACTTGTGGGCGGCGATGACCTTTATAGTTGCGACGCCAGTTTTATACATCGCACCATTCGACCATTTTGCTGAAGGTTTTGACAAGTTTTAAAGATTTTAATGCGTTGATGTCTTTACAATTGATGTGTAATGCATGTCCACAGGTGAAAATTTGATCAAAATCAGCATTTCTTCTTGTTTTGTCAGTCTGCTAAACACATTAATCGTCATGGCCTTCGTATACTATTTCATAAATATTCCGGTGATGTGTTATGTGGGCTGTATTAATTTGAATGGTAAACGCTAAGGGAATTAAGCTTCATTTCTAACTGCGTTCCAACAGCTTTGAATATTGCTATACCGCTTTAATATATATATATATAATATATATATATATAATATATATATATATATATATATAAATTAAATATATATATATATACATACATACATATATATATATATAAATATATATATAATATATATATATATATATACATATATATATATACATATAATATATATATACATATAAATATATGGTAAATAAATATATATATATATATATATATATATATATATATATACTATATATAATAGTAAATATGTTTGTCTGTATGCGTGCGTCTATCTGTGTTTATTAGTATATCAGTTTGCTACGTTTAGGTGATATATATATCTATATATATATATATATATATATATATATATATATATATATAATATATATTATATATATACACATGCATACATATATATATACTATATATATATATATATTATATATATACAGATAAATCATATTTACACAGTTTTTAACATGTGGAGCAAGATGGGAATTTTTAACACGATAAAAAATCCTGTATTTTATTAGCTATTTTCACCTTAATATACTAATGATTTAATAAGCGATTAAACAGAAAACTCCAATGTTTTATATGTAATATAGAGCTGCATTAGCCCTAACTTACTCGTTCAAAGGGAGTGAGTATCAGTCCCTGAGAGAGAGAGAGAGAGAGAGAGAGAGAGGAGAGAGAGAGAGAGAGAGATTACTGAAGGACAAAGAGAACCTATTATTATACTAAATAAGAACACGTCTTGCTATGTAATAATTACAAAGATAATGATAATAATGGTAATAGTTCTTGATCGTAGTAAAGAACACTTAGACATTCATTTTTGTATCACGTGACAAAGGAAATATTTCACGGAAGAAATAAGTGCAGTTTCGAGCGTTTACTAACAAAAGAATGCAGAATGCCGGTATTTATGCAGATGTTCTCAATAGATCAGTTTTTCGTGGAACGGCACTGAACCGAATCTGGCGATTTCTAAGCTATCAAAGTGTCTATCGAACGAAAATATTTTTTTTCTATATAAACCACGTTCATTAGAAAAAAGTTGCTCATACACTAGCGTTGTGCGTAACAGCAAATATCGCTGTTTTCGAAGAAAGACATATTTAATCTTTTAATGGATTGCTTGGCAACTGAGGGTCTTTGCTTATTAGAGATCCAAGGGCCCATTAAGAACCTCTTACTAATGGCTGATGCGCTAGGAGTGGCTTTGGGTATGATTATGTCTAGGAATATAAGGAGGGATGCAGGCATTCCGTCTGACTGTGCGTAGGTACACAGGTATTACATCTACCAGTTGGTACTGAGGTATTTCGTCCTCGTTTCTCACGTCTGGAAAGCTTTCATAGTTGTTACTGAAATGTCCACTTTATAAAGATGCGTAAGATGTGTATTCACAGTGTCGAATTTAGCTGTGTGGAGGCACATTTGCTACCTTCTTCTAGACTCAAAGCACCCAGCCCCGGTACCCGCCATGCCCCCTACCCGCCACTCCCCTCAGCCATCGCCTCAGACTTTTTTTTTTTAAGTTACCCTAAAACTTTAAAACTGCAATTTAATTATTGTTTTTTTAACGAAAGCTTATCATATTAAAAAGCCAAGTCAACAACAGTTGAAGTACGAGAATACAGCGGGATTACATCAACTTAAAACCTTTCATAGTCTTACCTGAACTACAGACGTCACTAAATAAAAAAAAAAAATGGATTTTGCTAAACAAAAAAACAAAAAATCCTGATTGTGCTCCCCCCGCCCACGCACACAAAAAAATTGATTTGGTGACAAATAAAATTCCTGATGGTGGCCTCAAGAAAAAAATTATATTGCTACAAAAAAAAAACCTGATTGTGGCCCAAAGAAAAAAAATTATATTACTACAAATAAAATTCCTGATTGTGGCCAAATAAAAAAAATATATTGCTACAAAAAAAATCCTGATTGTGGCCCAAAGAAAACAAATTTATATTGCTAAAAAAAAAAACAAAAAATCCTGATTGTGGCCCCCCCCCCCCCAAAAAAAAAAAAAAAAAAAATAAAAAAAAAATTATATTGCCACAGGTAAAATTCCTGATTGTGGCCAAAGAAAAAAATTTGATATTTGTACAAACAAAATTCCTGATTGTTTGCCCGCAAACAAAAAAAAATTGATTAATTGCTAAAAAAACTAAAATCCTGTGGATTGTGAGCCCAAGAAAAAAAAAATTGATTATTTGCTACAAAAAACAAATCTTGATTTTTGCCCCAAGAAGAAAAAAAAAATTATATTGCTACACAAAAATTTCCTGCTCAAGGTCTGAATATTCTTGAGGAACTGTCGATTATTCCAGATAAATGTGGTGCTTCTCGTCATTTTAAGATCTGCGACAACATATGTTGCGAATACAGTAATGCACATAAAACATTATCTTGTACCACAATGATTATGCATAAGCTTTGCTTACTATGTATGAATGAATGTGCAAGTACACTTAGGCAATTGTTTCTTTTAACATTAAAACAGTGGATTTTAGACGTAAATTTCATGTCATTTAGCGTCACGTTAAGCAGAAAATTTGGCAAAATATCTAAAAGTTATTGAAAGAATTTATATATGGCACACATACTTTATTCCGTTCATTTTTACTTTAGAAATAACAAAAATCTACTCATATTAATTTCTCGCAAAGCCAGAGTAAACCCAACTATAAGAAATGCAGTGAAATAAAACCAGGGGAACTTGGATGTTATTTTTCATGCTTTGTGTCTCTCTCACATTTAGCTAAGCCTCGGGCCATAAGAGCGTAGCCACTGTCATAACCCCTCCTCTTTTTACGTAGTAAGCTTCTGCTATAAGCGTCACATAAAAATAGGAATTTGTCGAGTTATTATTATCCGCCCCGGCATTACCCTAGAATGAGTTGAAATGACTAGACAAAGAAAGGAAAATGGGATCAGAATTATTTTACAAGGGAAAATACTGATGGATGTACTACGTGAAAGTAGAAGTGCAAGTGAGCAGTGAAAAAAATATGTGAAGTTGAAGATAGCTCTATAAAAAAGAGAATGGATGCTATATAAGTTAATTTATTGGTTAAATAATACGGCCCTTGGCTTGCCTAACACCCCCACTTTCCCCTCCCACCAGCCTACTACTTTATCTCCATTCTTGCCTCCATTCTTCAGTCTTGCTGTTCAACCCCTCCAACTATAACTTCTTAGTACAACTGTTGGCTTTTCTTCCAGTTCCACCTTTAGACCTTATCCATATACTTTATTTTCTGGATCCCTCTATCTTGCTGTTCAACCGCTTCAACTCCTTTCTTTCCCTTTGCTTGAGTGCTGTACGGCCGAAATTGCCTATTATTTGGCTTGGTAGCCAAATTTCTTAAACCATTCATCCATGGTTTTGAAACCAATCTCATTTTAAGCGTAGAGACTCTCCCCACAATGGCTTCCTTTCTCCAGGCAACTGATCCAAGTTACAAATAATAATATTGATGATAAACAGGCACAGATATAATGGACAGAACAAATGTCCTTTTTAGAATACCCTTCCTCACACAAACCCACGAGCGGAAAATTCAAAGAAACTTGTTACGGCAAATATTGCGGCTTCTTCCTCCTGGTTTTCCTCTTGGAAAATTGTCACTGGAGACGGTTTTATCGATCAGGCTTTATTAGTTTCCCGATACAGTTTAGGTCATAATTTGGTGCAGGGTTAGCAAGATGATACAACTTAGCACAAGCTGTGCCGATGCTTGGGGTGGTAATATCAGAATCATTTTAAAGGCAGATATTGGGGTAATGGTAATGGCCAGGCGTTTGGGGAGAGAGAGAGAGAGAGAGAGAGAGAGAGAGAGAGAGAGAGAGAGAGAGAGAGAGAGAGAGAGAGAGAGAGATTATCCTGTTTCGAGCGAGGTTTTAAAGCATGCGGATCGTAAGCCGAAAGATTAATGGATTTTTTGTGCATACGTTTTATAGTCTGTTCTGTAACTGTTTGGCATAACTGTCAAATTTTACCACACACAAAATATTCACGTGAATATAAAATAATCCCCGGGATCGGAAAGTTTGACAAAAGACCTTTTCCTAACGATAAATAAAAGGAAAACAGAAATCCACCTGGTCAGAAACGTGAAAAGCTTCAATAAAATTTGATGACTGGCGACAACTATCAACTTCCACATAAGACTACAGTTGCACAACTTGCAAAAACATTGCTTTCGTTCAACCTGCCCTGCGATTCCCGATGTTTTTGCCTCAATGAATATATTGGAGGCTGCAGAACTGACTACGCTATATCATGCGCTTCTGCCAAGTTTCATTTATGAGATAATTATGAAACGACGAAGTCCTTTTTAAATTCGGGTAACGGGGAATTAGAGACCCATTTCGGTTCAAGGGAAAGAATATCCTCTATTATTTCTCTTTCACTTTTTCACTGAAGAAGTGTAGTGATTTCTCGCATTCCAAATTAACGGGTTTCATTAAATACTTTTCCACTCACAGGACAGGATTCACCGAAATTCAGTAAGGTTACAGATTACCGAACTCAAGTTACTTGGCAAGAAATAAAGATGGATATATTGAAAAACCTGCTGTGGCAAACACATGCCAGAAATAATTTGATCAGGCAAGATGCAAGTTGGACATTTCTGGAGAACTTTGGTCCCCAGACCTTGGGATCGTCATGTCTCTTGCTGTGACTCCCACGAAGCAACCGATGGAACTGACATGCATGAGAGAATTGTTGCTGGATGTTGTTGCTGTTGTTGTTGTGACATTTGGCTTGCCCGGTACCAGCAAGGGCTTGTTCGTTAAAGAAACTTGGTAATCCCTTGAGGCATTCGTAGCAGACGGGTTCAATGATACATCAATCAATTTAGTTCTGCAAGTCATTGATTTGGCTTTCTGATTTGGTACGAAGTTATTTTAGTAATCAAACATGGGGTTTAAAGTCTTTTAGTCATTAGTATATCAAAGTTCTGAGTTTAATGTATTGTTTAAGCAATTAGATCATCCTATGCTTTATCACTTCCTCCTGTCGCTCTGCATTGTGGAAGGTGGAAATCGGAAAACAGCAGAAGTTCAGATCTGAAACGAATAGAATTTTGAACATTTCACGGTCATGCAAATATCCAGAATAAGAAGTTTACTGATACTCGGGGTTTTCTCCAGCGATTCAAGATGCTGAGAACCAAATCCGGGAGCAATAGCAAAAAATGTTACAACCGAAATTAAAATCCGTATGAACTAGTTTCCAGAGATCTAGAAAGACTTCTTCAATATGCAATTTTTCATGCAAATGAATCCATGAGTTAAAAAGAAATGCTCCCCAAACCCCAAGTGTAATGGTTTAAAAAATAAAGCTTCGTAATGACCATCAAAGCTAACCATACACTCCTCAACACCAGAATTCGGGGATTTCCGTACAACACTGGAAATATAAACAAATGCATCTCATGCAGCCAGGCCCTTGCGAAAGAAAAACGGTAAACTAAGGAAAAAATTATTATTATTAACCATTTTTGCCAACAAACGTTCAAACACTTTAAACAATATTAATCCCGATTATAGAAATAAGGCGGTAATTGGATAGCTTAAACAACCGATTCCACGGTTAGATAATGGATAAGTATTTTTGTTTTGTTTGTATAGTGTTTTTACGTTGCATGGAACAAGTGGTTATTCAGCAACGGGACCAACGGCTTTACGTGACTTCCGTCGAGAGTGAACTTCTATCACCAAAAATACACATCTCTCACACCTAAATGGAATGCCCGAGAATCGAACTCGCGGCCAACAAGGTGGCACGTCAACACCATACTGACCACGCCACTGAGGCGTTGATAAGTATTTCTCAACGTGGAAAAAAACGTAAAAAACACCTTCTAACGCAAGCTTCCAGTAAACAAAACGAATGCCTATACGTGTAAAAACAATAAAAAGCCGTAGGAAAGGAATAAGAAAATATCACACAAAGAACAATAAATAGAGACGTAAATGTAAAAACAATTAGAGGCCGTAGGAAAGGGATAAAAAATATCATACAGAGACCAATAAATAGACGTAAAAAAGTTGAGCAAAGGAACAAACGATAAATCTATCCAAGTAGACAGGAAGTACTGGAAAGACCTTAAAATCTCGGGTCGCAGTGCCAATTCTCCCGACAAACAGACTGCCGCAACTGCATCGGGTTGCAGTCTTAATGAGCATAATAGTTATCCCAAACGGACTGCAGCAGCACCAGCGAGAAGGGAGGAATCGCCTCGCTAATGACGGCTCATTAGCAGTTCCCGTAACAGTGATAAGTCACTCAAATATTGATACAACAAATGAAATAAGCTTCCAGATTTCGCTCGCCACTTACTCTTATTTGAGTAGCAAATTTGCCGTGTAAATAAGCAACATAAATGCTTGGGATGATTAGAAGGCTGCATGTTTCGTAGCAATGTGATTTGCGCCCCGTGTAAAAATATCTGATTATTATGGTCGTCCTTGGCAGATGAGCTACTTTAGTGTTTTTACTTATTCATTTATTCGATTTTCAACGAAACGAATCATACATGGACATACATTATAAATATATGTATGGGTCAAATGTTTTATATATATATATATTATATATATATATATATATAACAGAAGTCAAAGGTATGAATGAGGATGAAGGCGAGTGCATTTATTATTATTCATTATAATTCCCTTTGGGTGCATAAGTTTCTTTCCAACGCAAAAAGTAATTAGATGTCAAGGGTGTTTGTGACTTAATATTTGTGATATATATATATATATATATATATATATATATATATATATATATATATAGTATATATATATATAACAAATACACTTCGTCATAAAAACATGTAGACATTTATTAAAAAACTCGTACACAGACAACACACTTACAATCATACGATACGCAGAATGATATTTTGTGTGTGTGTGTGTGTGTGAATGCAGTCCAACTCGCAGTCAAAAAGAGCAACAAAAATAAAAATAAAAATAAGACGAAAGATAAAACGAAGAACTCGGCCAACAGTTTTGACGTCCAACGAACCTCTTCATAGGCGATTTATTGTTACACCTTTGAAGAGGCCCGTTGGAGACGAAACAGTTGGAGGAATTCTACATTTTACCTTTTACTTTTATTTTATTTCGCGCCTGTTTGACAACGAGGTGGACTCGTGGCATCAAAAGTCTTTCCACTCTCTCTCTCGTCTCTCTCTCTCTCTCTCTCTCTCTCTATCTCTCTCTCTCTCCTTGCTTTCTCTCTCTTCTCTCTCTCTCTTCATATATATATACATGTGTATATTTATATATATACATATACATATATATATATACACAAATACATTTATATATAATTATATATATACATATACATTTATATATATATATATATAATAATATATTATATATATATATATATATTCTATATCTATATATTTTACGTTTCATAGTTATGCAAAACATTTTTTTTTTAAAAGTTGCACAGTATATTAAAGAATGAGCTGGACCTGAAAATCATCAAATTCACTGGAGATATGGATTCAATGCGTGCGTGGCAGACAAAGTTGTCTATTCATGCTGAAATTTTGTGTTTGCATATTGGTGTGTAGTATATATATATATATATATATATATATATATATATATATATATAATATATATATATATATATATATATATACACACACACAAACACACACAAAATTTTCAGTATGCAAGAACAACTCAAGTGTTTTGATGATTTGATGATCCATTTCATTCTTTAATATACTGTGCAACATATTTAAAAATGCTTTGCATGACTATAAAACGTAATACAAGATGAATCTTAAAACGATGCGTTAAAAAACAACTGTAACCTTTAACACTATCTCTAAAAAAAAAAACAGCGTAATTTTTTTCGATATTAAAAATGACTGCATTTCCTTCATTGCTGTTCCTACAATACTCACTAACTGTAAGACAAAAATATCTGGAAAATCGAGAATATACGTTCTTCTAAATTTAAATGTATCCATTAAATAAAGTTAAATAGATAAGATATTATGATATTTTTTCTATGAGTGATTTCTGGCTCCGGCAGACAATGATTGACAATACAAATATTGAGAAGTGACGCATCATTACGCCAGGAAGCTGGAATGATTCATCAGTAAGATTGATAATAAAATCCGTGACACTAATTACACTTTTATCTGAATCCAAAATCTATAAAATCTAAAAAAAAATGTGTATCGTAGACCTGAAGAACGAGAGCTTTCGTTCTAGTGTACATAGTCTGCTATGGAAATTTCAAGGGAGTTTACTTAACACTACAACAACGTTCTCACAATACTAATAAGTGAAGATGAGTAAATTATGAATTAGTGAACCTAAAAATACAGATAAATTAATAAGAAACCTTTTGGCTTTGGTAATAACTCTATCAAAATGATTATGCGAAGTGATCCCCGATATTTAAGAAGTTTTTGCAAATTTTACCCACCAACACCCCCAACAAGGACAAATCAGTCAGATTTCGATAATGTGCAAACGTATCTGACAGAATTTGACATACTTCCGAAATATGTATAAGTTACCAAAAACAGATTGGTAATCTTAAAGATTTCTGCATGAAAAAAAAAACACACTGAATAATATCTTCAGACAAGCCCTCAAATATCATAAAATCGAAATATGCAGTCCATGATGATCCTAAATCTCAAAACATACAACTAAGGTTAAGTCTGATGAGGAAAATTTGGGAATATATTCAAGATATGGCTAACCCAGTTATCTCCTGCGTCACTGTCTACGCTACATTATATCCCTTTATTTGAGGGATTATTGCAGTTATTCACAAGTTATTTAACCTTTCACAATTCATCTTGTCCTTGAAATGAGTAGGTGCTAGTTTCGTCTGTGTGGATGTTTTACGTTGCATGGAACCAGTGTTTATTCAGCAACGGGACCAACGGCTTTACGTGACTTCCGAACCACGTCGAGAGTGAACTGCTATCACCAGAAATACACATCTCTTACCCTAAATGGAATGCCAAAGAATCGAACTCTCGGCCTCCGAGGTGGCAGGCCAAGACCTTACCGATCACGCCACTGAGGTGCTAAGTTGGTGCTAGTGACGCCGTTTCATGCCACCAGGCGACAGTTTCTTGAAAGCCAAAAAAGGCATCGAAGTCTTTGAGGCAAGAGACGACAACCCAGACAGTATGGAAATGGCAGAGAAGGATGTCCGTTTTAGTTTAAAAACGCGGCTGCTTCGACAAGGATGTAAGGGACAGAGTCTAGCTGTTGTCAGGCAGACGGAGGAGAAAGAGAGAAATTACAGAAAGCGATTGGCAGCCAGACTGAGGAGAGAAAGAAATAGAGATGTTTGACAGACAGGTAGACAGCAAGAGCGAAAAGAGAGAGAGATAGAGAGAGCTGTTGACAGAAACAGAGGCAGATAGGCACGCCCGAGAGAGAGAGAGAGAGATATTTGTGCATACAGATACAGAGTGTGTCTACTGTTTTATACGTGAGGTTCTAAAGCCCTTGGCATGTAAGCGGCCAGATTAACGGAAACATTTTTTACTTTGTTCATGCATTCCTTTTAGAGTATTTTATCCTTACAGTATGAAAGTGTGTTTTGTAACTGTTAGCGTTAAATGTTTAATCCTAACGCATACAACAGAGAGAGAGAGAGAGAGAGAGAGATAGTACTTCCGGATAAATGGTTTTACTGGCGATATAAAATTGAAGAACGTACCAACCCCACTTCGACCTCGAACCGTAATTAATGGCGTAACCTGAATTAAACTCAATTCTTCCGATCTGCATCGAATTCAAAGGCCTCATAATTTGAAACATCAAAATATTGAAATATCAAAAGCTCGGGGACTAGTTACCTCGGCTGAGTTCCATTTGACTGATTATTATAATAATATGGAATTCTTTCAGTTCAAATAATACGGCGCAGTGCTTTATTGGAATTCAGAAGATGGAGTGTGGAGATTTTAAAAAAAGATTCAATGGCTTAGTGTAATGATTTCTATTAATTCAGTAGATGGAATGAGGAATGGGTTAAAACTAGGGAAGTATAGGAATGAGTTAACATCAAGAATGCATAGGTATGATTTAACACCAGGAATGGATAGGAATGAGTTAACACCAGGAATGGATAGGAATGAGTTAACACCAGGAATGTATAGGAATGAGTTAACATCAAGAATACATAGGTATGATTGAACACCCGGAATGTATAGGAATAAGTTAACACCAGGAATGGATAGGAATGAGTTAACACCAGGAATGTATAGGAATGAGTTAACATCAAGAATGCATAGGTATGATTTAACACCATTAAAACCAAGAATGCATAAGTATGAGTTAACACCAGGAATGGATGGGAATGTGTTACCACCAGGAATGAATAGGAATGAGTTAGCATCAGGAATGTACAAGAATGAGTTGGCACCAGGAGAGTTCATGAATGAGTTAAACCAGGAAAGTATAGGAATGAGTGAACACCAGGAATGTATAGGAATAAGTTAACACCACAAATGTATAGGTATAAATTAATACCAGGAATGTACAGGAAAGAATTAACACCAAGAATACATAGGAATGTATAGGAATGAGTTAACACCAGGAATGTATAGGAATTAGTTAACACCAGGAATGTATAGGAATGAGTTAATACCTGGAACGTATATAAAGTTTTTGGAAGCACTGGGATATAATTCAAATAATAATAATAATAATAATAATAATAATAATAATAATAATAATAATAATAATAAGAAGAAGAAGAAGAAGAAGAAGAAGAAGAAGAAGAAGAAGTTAACACTCTTCGAATATCTACCGTATCCTGTTGTGATTGCAAGACTGACCTTCTGCCTTTGCCGCGACATTTGCCAAACACCAAAATAATGATGACTGCTGAAGAGTTCTGGCCAAACTTCTTCCTCCGGCGATATATGCTAATGCGCAATTACAGCGATCTGTAACGAGCATAATAATTAATAGATACGAAATGCATCTATGAATCTCCTTATAAATGGTGGCTAATTAGCAGTTCGACTAATAGGAAGAATATTCATTCGCATACTATTGTACCTGATTCGATATCATTTCCTAAGGTCGACATGTAACCTGAATATGCAATTTCCCGTCCTTTCGTTGTAAATAGCAAAT
>NC_087218.1:12707966-12712966 GCF_015104395.2 Macrobrachium nipponense
TTGATTTTTTTAAATAAAACATGTTATGAAAGGTCTGTTTCCAGCATATCATCATCATTATCATTATTATTATTATTATTATTATTATTATTTATTATTATTGTTTTATTATTATTATTATATTATTATTATTATTCTATTTTAAAAATGGCAGAATTCACAAAATTGATTTTTTTAAAAAACAAACATGTTATGAAAGAAGGTCTGTTTCCAGCATATCATTATATTATCATTATTATTATTATTTTTTTTTTTTTTTTTTTTTTTTTTGCTCTATCACAGTCCTCTAATTCGACTGGGTGGTATTTATAGTGTGGGGTTCCGGGTTGCATCCTGCCTCCTTAGGAGTCCATCACTTTTCTTACTATGTGTGCCGTTTCTAGGATCATACTCTTCTGCATGAGTCCTGGAGCTACTTCAGCCTCTAGTTTTTCTAGATTCCTTTTCAGGGATCTTGGGATCGTGCCTAGTGCTCCTATGATTATGGGTACGATTTCCACTGGCATATCCCATATCCTTCTTTTCTATTTTCAGATCTTGATACTTATCCATTTTTTCCCTCTCTTTCGCTTCAACTCTGGTGTCCCATGGTATTGCGACATCAATGAGTGATACTTTCTTCTTGACTTTGTCAATCAACGTCACGTCTGGTCTGTTTGCACGTATCACCCTATCCGTTCTGATAACCATAGTCCCAGAGGATCTTTGCCTGATCGTTTCTATCACTCCTTCAGGTTGGTGCTCGTACCACTTATTACTGCAAGGTAGCTGATGTTTCTTGCACAGGCTCCAGTGGAGGGCTTTTGCCACTGCATCATGCCTCTTTTTGTACTGGTTCTGTGCAAGTGCCGGGCATTCACTTGCTATGTGGTTTATGGTTTCATTTTTCGTATTGCACTTCCTACATATGGGAGAGATGTTATTTCCGTCTATCGTACTTTGAACATATCTGGTTCTTAGGGCCTGATCTTGTGCCGCTGTTATCATTCCTTCAGTTTCCTTCTTTAGCTCTCCCCTCTGTAGCCATTGCCAATTGTCATCGCTGGCTAGTTCTTTAGTCTGTCTCATGTATTGTCCGTGCATTGGTTTGTTGTGCCAGTCCTCTGTTCTTTCTGTCTTTCTCCTGTCTCTGTATATTTGTGGGTCTTCGTCTACTTTTATTAGTCCTTCTTCCCATGCACTCTTTAGCCACTCGTCTTCACTGGTTTTCAGATATTGCCCCAGTGCTCTGTTTTCGATGTTGACGCAGTCCTCTATACTTAGTAGTCCTCTCCCTCCTTCCTTTCGTGTTATGTATAGTCTGTCCGTATTTCCTCTTGGGTGTAGTGCTTTGTGTATTGTCATTTGTTTCCTGGTTTTCTGATCTATGCTGCAGAGTTCTGCCTTCGTCCATTCCACTATTCCTGCGCTGTATCTGATTACTGGCACTGCCCATGTGTTTATGGCTTTTATCATATTTCCGGCGTTGAGTTTTGACTTGAGTATCGCCTTGAGTCTCTGCATATATTCTTTCCTGATCGTGTCCTTCATCTCTTGGTGTTTTATATCTCCTCCTTCCATTATTCCCAGGTATTTGTATCCTGTCTAATCTATGTGTTTGATGTTGCTCCCATCTGGTAGCTTTATCCCTTCAGTTCTCGTTACTTTGCCTTTTTGCATGTTGACTAAGGCGCATTTTTCTATTCCAAACTCCATTCTGATGTCCCCAGATACAATCCTTACAGTCTGGATTAGGGTATCTATTTCCTTGATGCTCTTACCATACAGCTTGATGTCGTCCATGAACATCAGATGGTTGATTTTGTTGCCTCTTTTCTTGAGTTGGTACCCGGCAACCATCTTCTGTAGTACTTTTGTCATGGGAATCATGGCTACTACGAAGAGTAGTGGGGACAGTGAGTCGCCCTGGAAGATCCCTCTCCTGATATTAACCTCTGCTAGTCTTATTCCAGAGCTTGTAAGTATTGTATTCCAGTTGCGCATTGTATTTTTGAGGAAGCTGATGGTATTTTCCTCTGCCCCATATATTTTCAGGCATTCTATTAGCCATGTGTGTGGTATCATGTCGAAGGCTTTCTTATAGTCTATCCATGCCATGCTTAGGTTGGTTTTCCTTCTCCTACTGTTCTTCATTACCATTTTGTCTATCAGGAGCTGGTCTTTTGTGCCCCTACACTTCCTTCTGCATCCTTTCTGTTGGTAGGGGATGGTGTTTGTCTCCTCTAGGTAGTTGTATAGCCTTTCACTGATGATACCTGTTAGTAACTTCCACATTATTGGTAGGCAGGTGATAGGCCTGTAGTTACTGGCTATATTTCCCTTACTCTTGTCTTTTTGTACTAAGGATGTTCTTCCTGTGGTCATCCATTTGGGTGCTTGGTGATTTGAGATACAATGCTGGAGTTGTTCTGCTATTCGTGGGTGTAGGGTCTTGAAGTTTTTGAGCCAGTATCCATGGACTTCATCATCATTATTATTATTATTATTATTATTATTATTATTATTATTATTATTATTATTATTATTATTATTATTATTATTGTCGTTGTTATTGTTATTAGTTAGTAATAGTAGTAGTAGAAGTAGTAGTGGTAGCACCAAAACTACAAATAATTTTCAGGTTTTAGTGTTTAACGAACAATTCTCGTAAAGATCTTATATACATGGCTCACCTGACAAGGTCCAGAAAGAGAGAAGGTGAGTTACACCAACAGCGTCAGGTTAAGAGTCACAAAAAGCACTAAACACCACCTAACGAAGAGAGAGAGAGAGAGAGAGAGAGAGAGAGAGAGAGAGAGAGAGAGAGAGAGAGAGAGAGAGACGCCTCAGACACCTGAGCTTATTTCTCGAGATGTTCATGTCTTCAGTTTCCTAATTTGGAAAATGCACATAAGAATAATATATATATATATATAAATATATATATATATATATATATATATATATATGTATATAATTATTATGTATGTATGTATGTATGTTGTATACATATATATATATATATATATATATATATATAATATAAAATACAGTTATAAAAATATGCATGTGTACGTCTGTTTTGTATATGTATTATCCCCATGTGTACGGTACGGACGCATTAAGTCTACGGGTATCTAAGGAAAACAAGAAACACACGCAGATAATATATATATATATATATATATATATATATATATATATATATATATATATATATATAATATGTGTGTGTAGGCATACGTATTCACATATACGTGTAAATAATGCACGATGTGTGTGTGTGTGTGTTGTATATATATATATATATATATATATATATATATATATATATATATATATATATATATATATATATCAACTGCAAATACAATGATCATATATAGCTGAATTAACCTATGACCTCACAATAAAACTACGTCTCGTCCTGCTGAAGCAGGAAGCCTTATACCCAGGAGACAGTTAGAGAGAAGTTAGTGTGACGGGACTTTCGAATACTGATGCCCTTAGGAAGATATTAGACCCGATTTAATCTCTTTGTCAGAATTACTACAATCTATCGGCTATTGAAGAATTCATAAGCATCGTCCCGGATTATTACTTGATGCTGCACCTAATCTGGTCCTCCTTGCTTCATCGTTTTATTATTCATCTACTGAAACGGTGACGTTAATGAAAGGTGGATACTGATATGCTCGGTCCCTATGTTTGTTCGGCAGTGCGTGTCTTCGGATAAAGTGGCATAACGTGCTTTTGTTTGAAATATATATATATATATATATATATATATATATATATATATATATATATATATATATATATATACTTTATATATATCCTTGTTTCGTCAAGAATTATTCTAAAAATTATCAGTTCAGTACGGCGACCCTTCTTTGGAAATTTCAAAAATATCTTTTTCGGTTTCAGTTTCAGTAAAGCCACTCAAATTTCCCATAGCCATAAAGTAAGGCTTAACATTGTCATACATTTTACTCTAACCTTTCCACATTACTAAACAATGTGCCTAAAAATCTATGACGTCATTCGGTCACCTTACGTCTTGACCCTTTACATAACCACCCAAGAAACCCTCGTCTATGAAAACTGTGTTTTTACTTGATTTTATCGTTTAGATAGTTCCTCGTTGGACGAGTGGTTTTAGCACTCGGCTACCAATCCGGTGGTCAAAAGTTTAATTCTCGGCTCGACCAACGCGGAATCAGAGGAATTTATTTCTGGTGATAGAAATTCATTTCTCAATAAAATGTGGTTCGGATCCCACAATATACTGTAGTTCCCGTTGCTAGGTGGCTAATTGGTTCCTAGCCACGTAAAAATATCTAATCCTTCGGGCTAGCCCTAGGAGAGCTGTGAATCAGCTCAGTGGTCTGGTAAAACTAAAATATACCTACCTATCATCTGCGATGCACAGTCCGTGTGAATACTTTCCTCTTGCAAGACACCTACCCAAACGTCAGACAAGTTGTCTCCTGAACAGGCACTCTGCTAACAATCTTGGCCACCGCTTGTCTGTGTTCCGGCAACTTTTAAGAACGATCTCCCATTCGCCTTCCTCTACTTCCCTCTCCTTCCGCCAGCCTTCCTCGCTTAAGAAATCCAATGATTCATTCAGAATGAACTTTGGTTCCACCTTTAAGCTCTCTCTCTCTCTCTTTCGTGCATAGTGCAACAACCACTTTTTAATTCAGCGATTTTTTTTCCTTGGCTATTTCTTACTTAAGAGCTTTCAGGCAGATGGTCTTAGCTAAACCAGCTGTCTTCAACCTGTTTTACTCCTATATTCGTCCGTCTTCTCAGTTACGTTATGTTCAAATCTTTTACGTTCGTGATCTAGATCTTTAGAAAACGCACTTTTATACAGAATAAAACCGACCTTAGTAATGTCTTCCAGTACCGTTATTTAACTCATTTTATATTTATCTATACCGAAGTGACTGACGCAGCAGGAACTCAAAGTTAAACTTGACAAAGGTGTGGCAATAACAAGGCATGATTCGACC
>NC_087218.1:12717966-12730466 GCF_015104395.2 Macrobrachium nipponense
TGTGAGCGGCGGCTGCGGTTCGTGTGAGAATCCATTAGTCTCGGGGTTCCATTATTAAAGATTTCGGGTCGCGCGCGCAAACACCCTGGCCTGGAGTAAGTAATGGGCGCGCCATTACAATCGCGGTGCCGAAAAAGAAGGCTGGAATAATGCGTGAGAAGAGTGTTTTGTTTTGAAAACATTCTGGAGCGGCAGGATACGAACAGGTAAGTAGTCGTTAGTAGTAGTACACGTCGCGTGAATATAATTTCCCTCGGGAATTTATGACAAAGTCTTATTAAGCAACAACACGTTATGTGCTAACATGCTACTTCCAAGACGAACTGAGTTTGAAAGGATTGCGGCAGGATAATAGACAATTTTTTTTTTCTTTCTTTTCAGTCTCGAAGGTAATACGCTGCTATTGACACTGCCGCTCGTTTCCATTAGTTCCTCTACAACTGATGAAAGGCTGAACCATGACTGTAGCTTATGACTTCGTTCGACAATGACTGCTGGGAAGAAAGCCTCATTTTCTCAATAGCTAATGATCATTAAGCATTGATTTGCATTCAGACTGATACAAAGTGATGTTAATGAAGCCATGTAAGGTTCAATCTCATTAGAAGTAAATCAGTTCGGAATTATATCACATTCGTGAATTAATTTTAATAAGGCAATACTTAGGATTTTTTTATTTTTACAAAAACAGTTACAAACACCTAGTCTGCCCAGGACGTACCAGCAACAGGAAAAAGAAACATGGATCTGATGTACGAAGAAAATGAATTAGTTATGAGGACGTGAATGATGAAAAGGCGAACATCAACTTTTCCTGAACTTCAGATGTTTAAAACGTATTTCTGCCTCAAATAGTAAAGAATGAGGCGCCTCTCTCGACAGAGGAGCATTATTCTCTCAAAGGTTATCAGAAATGAATTATGTACCCGGCCAGCCAACCTGGCGAACTCAATCATTAATATGAAGTAGTAAGTGCGGAAAACATTGAACCTGGAGATTAAGAGTAACCCAATTTTAATGAATTTCCATACAATAAGAACGAATAGTAGTAGGTTACTGTAAGCTGAAATGATTAACGTCCTATAAAAAAATTTTAAAATCAGGTAAAACTAACCATAATGTCCTCTCTCTCTCTCTCTCTCTCTCTCTCTCTCTCTCTCTCTCTCTCTCTCTCTCTCTCTCTCTGATCGCTGCATCCAACCTGAAACCCGAAAAAGAATTGATACAGAATCGTGCAAAACCGTCGATTCCGCTGTCGTCAAAGGCGAGCGACTGTTTTTTGTTTTTTTTTTCGCAGAATACGTCACAAACGACTTTGCGATTTGTTAGTTTAACTAGTACTATCCAGCTTCGCAATAGGTGGCGATAGGCGGTTCATCCAGGTCTATTCAATTTCGTGTTAGGTGGCTCAACCAATTTATATCCAATGTCGTTCTAACCATTTCCATGACTTGACTCATCCAATTCTATTCAATTTCGTGATAGGTGGCTCAACCAATTCAATCCAGTGTCGTTCTAACTATTTCCATGACTTGGCTCATCCAATTCTACTCAATTTCGTGATAGGTGGCTCAACCAATTCTATTCCATCTTGTGTAACGTGGATTAACCTATACTATCCACTATCGGAATAGGTAGCCCAATCAGTTCTAATCACTTTAGCAGTTAAGTGGTTCAACATATTCAATCCAGCTTTGCAATGGGTGGGTCATCTAATTCAATCCACCTTTGCAATAGGTGGGTCATCCAATCCAATCTAACTTTGCAATTGGTGTGTCATCCAATTCAATCTAGCTTTGCAATAGGTGGGTTATCCAATTCAATCCACCTTTACAATAGGTGGATAATCCAATCCAATCCAACTTTATAGTAGGTGACTCAAGCAGTTCTAACCACTTTCGATATAATTGGTTCTACCAATTCTATCCACCTTTGCAATAGGTAGCTAGCATGATTCACTCCAATTTCGCAATACATGGCTCTACAAGTTCTAATCACTTTCACGATAGGTGGTTCAACCAATTACATTCAATTTTATAATAAGCAGCTCAATCAATTCTATCTAACTTCGTAACAGTTATCTCAACCAATTTCAAATAGGTCCATGACCCATAAGTAACAACAGTAAATAGTAGGGAACAGGACTGCGAGTGTTCTGGAGTCAGAAAATGAATTACATTATTTACTAAGCACACTAAACATCTCTCTCTGACGAACGATATTAACACGTTCCCTTTTACCTTGGTGGCTCGATGAACGACGTTCAGCAGTTTGAACCACGAGACAAGTCGTGGTGCTAGAAACCACACCAAAGAAATTAATGACGAAAGTACGAAGGTGTATGCAATATATATGGTATATAATATATATATATATATATATATATATATATATATATATATATATATTATATATATATATAATGACACCCATTACTGAAATGTATGTAGGGCCTGTTGAACCAACTCCCCACTATGGAGGTAAAGTGTGCAAAAAAAAAAAAAAAAAATCCATCCTAATAATTGTACGATGGTTAGAAAGGGCAAGAATGAAGCAATGGAACTTTTTTATTTCTAATGAAAATCGTATAAACACACACACACACAGAGTACAGTTTTTGAAAGCGATGCAAAAGAACGATATTTCTTGGAAAGCCGATTAATTACGATTAAAGTACACGAATGACCACAGCGGATAATTCTTTCTTTTAAGTTCAATCCCCCTGAAGGAGATTCCCCATATATACAGATTCAAAGATAAGAGGCTACACGTGTCATTTCCCGTTTGGGAAAAATGAGCGGAAACGTCGAGGAAAAGCTGCAAGGCGAGATTTTATTGTCGTTTGCAGCTTTTTCTCCTCCTCCCTAAAAAACTTAGAAATGTCATTAGCTCACTATTCAAAGACGAAAAATAGAATATTTCTAGTTACTGATACAGTGCAGCGTCGCTTTCCAATGATGCAGGATCAACGACCGTCTTCACAATGTACTATACGAAAACCAAACCTAAACGCTATATATATATATATATGATATAGATATATATATATATATATATATATATATATATATATATATATATTAAGATATATATATAAATATGATATATATATATATATAAATATATACATATATATATATATATATATATATATATATATATATATATATATATATATATATATATATATATATATATATATATATATATATATATATATATATATATATATATAAATGCGTGTGTGTGTGTATGTGTGTTCGCGCTTGTTTATAGGTGTAGAGGTAGACATCAAGTGAAAATACTGTTTTCCACTGTGATAATGGTGAATACTACACAAATTTATAATAATAATAACAATAATAATAATCAATAATAATAATAATAATAATAATAATCAATTTAATTAATAAATAATAGCAGAACTGATGGGGATTCGAACACCAACACCCCAGACACCAAACAACAGAAACCAAAACAGCAACCTCCTTGGAAAAGGCGCCTGGAAAAGCAAATCATGGTGATGAGAACTGACTTGAGTAAACTGAAAGAGATGGCAGAAAAAAGGCTAAGAAGCAAGAAAACAGGGGCGGAAAAACCTCAACGAGAACATACAAAGTCACAAGAGAGGGGAACTTAAACAACACAAAAGAAGGATGTAAAAACAGGAGGGCTTTAGGCCAAAGTACATAAGATCCAACAGTACATTGAACAGGAATAAGGGATACCAAACAGAACAAACTATTCGGAACCAACCAGAAAAGACTATACAGCCAACTAACAGGGGAAGACAACCACCAAGAAATTCCTGAAGCCGAACCAAGTAAGAGACTGGGAAAACATATGGAGCAATCCGGTATCACACAACAAACATGCAACATGGCTCCAGGAAGTCATGGAAGAAGAAACAGGGAGAATAAAACAAAGATTCACAGAGATCACTACAGACACAGTCAGACACCAACTAAAGAAAATGCCCAACTGGAAAGCCCCAGGTCCCGATAAAGTCCATGGATACTGGCTCAAAAACTTCAAGGCCCTACACCCACGAATAGCAGAACAACTCCAGCATTGTATCTCAAATCACCAAGCACCCAAATGGATGACCACAGCAAGAACATCCTTAGTACATAAAGACAAGAGTAAGGGAAATATAGCCAGTAACTACAGGCCTATCACCTGCCCACCAATAATGTGGAAGTTACTAACAGGTATCATATGTGAAAGGCTATACAACTATCTAGAGAAGACAAACACCATCCCCCACCAACAGAAAGGCTGCAGAAGGAAGTGTAGGGGCACAAAAGACCAGCTCCTGATAGACAAAATGGTAATGAAGAACAGTAGAAGGAAAACCAACCTAAGCATGGCATGGATAGACTATAAGAAAGCCTTCGACATGATACCACACACATGGCTAATAGAATGCCTGAAAATATATGGGGGAGAGGAAAACACAATCAGCTTCCTCAAAAATACAATGCATAACTGGAATAAAATACTTACAAGCTCTGGAATAAGACTAGCAGAGGTTAATATCAGGAGAGGGATCTTCCAGGACGACTCACTGTCCCCACTACTCTTCGTAGTAGACATGATTCCCATGACAAAAGTACTACAGAAGATGGATGCCGGGTACCAACTCAAGAAAAGAGGCAACAGAATCAACCATCTGATGTTCATGGACGACATCAAGCTGTATGGTAAGAGCATCAAGGAAATAGATACCCTAATCCAGACTGTAAGGATTGTATCTGGGGACATCAGGATGGAGTTTGGGATAGAAAAATGCGCCCTTAGTCAACATACAAAAAGGCAAAGTAACGAGAACTGAAGGATAAGCTACCAGGATGGGCAGCAACATCAAAACACATAGATGAGACCGGATACAAATACCTGGGAATAATGGAAGGAGGGGAAGATATAAAACACCAAGAGATGAAGGACACGATCAGGAAAGAATATTATGCAGAGACTCAAGGCGATACTCAAGTCAAACTCAACGGCGGAAATATGATAAAAGCCATAAACATGGGCAGTGCCAGTAATCAGATACAGCGCAGGAAAGGAATAGTGGAATGGACGAAGGCAGAACTCGCAGCATTGATCACAAAACCAGGAAACAAATGACAATACACAAAGCACTACACCCAACCAAGAGCAAATACGGACAGACTATACATAACACGAAAGGAAGGAGGGAGAGGACTACTAAGTATAGAGGACTGTGTCAACATCGAAAACAGAGGCACTGGGGCAATATCTGAAAACCAGTGAAGACGAGTGGCTAAAGAGTGCATGGGAAGAAGGACTAATAAAAGTAGACGAAGACCCAGAAATATACAGAGACAGGAGAAAGACAGAAAGAACAGAGGACTGGCACAACAAACCAATGCACGGACAATACATGAGACAGACTAAAGAATTAGCCAGCGATGACACATGGCAATGGCTACAGAGGGGAGAGCTCAAGAAGGAAACTGAAGGAATGATAACAGCGGCACAAGATCAGGCCCTAAGAACCAGATATGTTCAAAGTACGATAGACGGAAATAACATCTCTCCCATATGTAGGAAGTGCAATACGAAAAATGAAACCATAAACCACATAGCAAGCGAATGCCCGGCACTTGCACAGAACCAGTACAAAACAGGCATGATTCAGTGGCAAAAGCCCTCCACTGGAGCCTGTGCAAGAAACATCAGCTACCTTGCAGTAATAAGTGGTACGATCATCAACCTGAGGGAGTGATAGAAAACGATCAGGTAAAGATCCTCTGGGACTATAGTACCAGGACAGATAGGGTGATACGTACAAATAGACCAGACGTAACGTTGATTGACAAAGTCAAGAAGAAAGTATCACTCATTGATGTCGCAATACCATGGGACACCAGAGTTGAAGAGAAAGGGAGGGAAAAAATTGATAATTACCAAGATCTGAAAATAGAAATAAAAGGATATGGGATATGCCAGTGGAAATTGTACCCATAATCATAAGAACACTAGGCACGATCCCAAGATCCCTGAAAAGGAATCTAGAAAAACTAGAGGCTGAAGTAGCTCCAGGACTCATGCAGAAGAGTGTGATCCTAGAAACGGCGCACATAGTAAGAAAAGTGATGGACTCCTAAGGAGGCAGGATGCAACCCGGAACCCCACACTATAAATACCACCCAGTCGAATTGGAGGACTGTGATAGAGCAAAAAAAAAATTAAATAATAATAATAATAATAATAATAATAATAATAATAATAATAATAATAATAATAATAATAATAATAATAATAGCTAATGTCATAATAATCGCCATTACATCCATATCATCAAATGTCATTAGAAAGCCCAAAATAATATATCACAGCAGTTGTGAAGAAAACAACCTCTTCTGTAACAACACCTTGTAATTATCATAACGGTGAGATGAAACAAATGTAATTAGAATTAGCATCAGTTCAAATGCTAAAAAAAAAAAAAAAAAAAAAATGGTCTTCCCGCCATTTCTAGCGGTGATCTGCTCATGATTCCAAAATTCGTCATCAAAATAAACTATGTTTTCTATGAAAAGCAATATGTTTACTAAAGGTGCGCAACTAATCACTCCAAAAATAAATTGTGATCCTGTTTAAATGTTAAAACTAAAATGCAGCAAAATAAACCGAAGGAAAACGAGCATCAAAATAAATAGAAGCAGTTACCATTTGTACGTTAGCTTTGATTATGAAGTTCGTTATATGCTAACTCGGTATGAAAAACCCTTCTCTGGTTTCATGCATCAATCGCACTGCAAACGAGTCGTGATCCGACCTCCAGCTTACCCCAGTGCATGCTAAAATCTGTGGTCAAATACAGCGTTGTTCCACCAACGAAAATTAAAATAAATATGCTATATATTGTTAAAAATAATTTTTCTGTACTGCTGAAAAGGCACATTATTAGTTTTTTACATTGTCATTTTAATGAATAAATCATAAATATCCTATCCAAAAATTTCTGTATCTTTAACTCAACGCTAAACACCTTTTTCAGATCTTTTTAGGTTTTTCCTATCAGCGAACAACCCCCGCCCCCACCACAACAACACCAAAAAAACACCAATAACAACAACAACAAAAACAAAGTAGTTTGTAGGCTTAAGCGAAAAGAATAACTTCTATTAGCAGGGTAGATCATATACGTGCCATAAAGGCTTTGTGTTTACACTTCATTCATATCACTTGATAATGCTCAACGACAAAGAACAGGAATTACATATTTGTAAACTGAATGCCTATTTAGCGATAAGAAATTATTTATTAAAACCGGTATAACTAAAATCCCTAATTAACTTGCTTAATCATTTTTTGACAATAGTGTCAATCATATCAATAAAAAAAATCTCAAGTCACAGAACTGAGAACAAGGAAAAATCCATTGATAAATGGGTATTTGTTGGGAAAAATTCTGACCATATACAGGCGACATCCATGATGTACAGCATTTTAAAGAATGTAAAACGTGTCCAATAAAGTGACGTGTTTAGCAATTATGAAGATTAACAAATCCAAATCAGTAAAGTAGTAGCGTCACCGGAGCTTACACCTGCACTTACAGAAATGACAACCCGAAGCCCTTTGCCGCAAACAATTTGAAAAATAAAACTCCATCATAATAGTTTCTCGTCATTATCTTTCAATAAATGGACAATGATGCTTGCAAACATTTACAATATGATTTATATGTGAAATTATTTCATGTGACGAGTTTTTTTCAGCCTGTGGGTGCAATCATTCAAACCAAATGCACTGGTCTCCAATTATTATACACTTTCGCTCGGTACAGACAAGCTTATTCGAAATCAAATAAAGTCTGATGAAGTCTGTCCGTAGGGAGCGAAAACTCAGTGATATTTCATATACTCTCACACAAATGTATATATTCAACATGACGGTTAGGCTATTCTTCAGCAGTAGAGACCATGTGAAATTATAATAGCCACGCAAAACCCATTGAATAAAGCAAAACAGAGCAGATACAACATTGCTCTAATAAAGATAAAGTAGAAAAAAATTATCGTTAAAGTTAAGAGTAGTTAAAAAGACACATATCTCTGTACGACGTTCGGTTGCAGAATGGAAAAGGCACCGAAAGTCAACAACAAGAAGGGCGTGATTTAAGCTTTGTACTACAAGGGAACAGATGAAGAGTGGTTGTTTAAGGCGCAAACTAGTTTCTTTATAGCTAGAGATTGTATTATTGGAAGGTGGTGTTCATATGGACTTGATGATAAGACCTTGGAATCCCTATAACTTAATTTCCTTTGAATTTAATGGAATTATTTGCAGATATATCTTTTTATTTAGATTTTCTCCTTTTTCTCCTCAAGAAGGTTTCTCAGGAGTAGACGAAGGTTATTCGTGTCTGCTCCCATTTACTTCCTATATTCGACGGACCATTTCCTCACCCCATCGGCGGCATCCTCAGGTCTATACCGTTTAGTTCTACATATATGTTAGTCCTGAGGATGCCGCCGCCATGCGAGGAAACAGCCCATCGACTATAACTAAATGAAGCAAACATAAATATGTTTGACTTTATTCCTGATAAGCTTACCTGAGGAGAAAAATAAATATATACTAATTCGAAATCGAAATAAAAATACAGTCTGCAAAGAATCAATGAATGCCACTGAGTTCAAGATATATATATATATATATATATATATATATATATATATATATATATATATATATATATATATCATATATATATATATATACATATATATATATATATATATATATATATATGTGTGTGTGTGTGTGTGTGTGTGTGTGTGTATGTGTGTATTATATATACATATATATATCTATATATAATATGAGAGAGAGAGAGAGAGAGAGAGAGAGAGAGAGAGAGAGAGAGAGAGAGTATTGACAGGAACTCAAGTGAGATGCTCAGATGATGATGATAGTGTAATTGGGTAGAGAATCAAGGTGCCGAAGAAATTATTTCACGGTGAGGTCACGGCTTCCAAAGAGCAAGTGTGAGAAATATAATCACTTCTGTGGATGAAACGGTTTTAAAAGGATGAGTAAGAGAAATATTTTTTAGTGTGTGAAGGGTTCTTTTGAGAAAGTAACAGAAAGTCTTATGAGGGAAGAGTCGCGTGGGTCGAGACCAGAGGGAATGAGGATCAAGATTTTCGTTTTCTATTCAACAATCATGTGAAACGTCTGGAAATTAAATGAAAAGCTCTAATGGCCCCCATACACTGAACGATTGTCTGTATCGTTCGCAAAAACATCGTGTATGGGCTTGTCTGAATGCAAAAGTGGGCGGAGCTTCGTGTCTGAACGATCTCAGCGGGAATCTGTCACGACCAGGTTGCTGGCTTGCGACTGAAGTCTGTCATACACAGGTCGTTCAATGTATGGGTTTGTCTGCCGATATAACGCTATCGCGCGCGTCTCTTCTAGAGATGATGCCATGTCTTCTCGAGACAAAATCTTTGTTCAGACTGAAATCGGTGCGGAGATCGTTCATACTGTCTGAATAGTGTGTGTGTGGTCGATAACGACAATCGTTCAGACAGTCGTTCAGACAATCGTTCAGTGTGTGGGGTCCTTAAGAGTCATACACGGACCTACAAGCAGCTACATAATAGCAATGATGGAGTCGTTACGTGCAAAGTACTCAATATGTGCGTTGCTGAAGATAAGTAAATGAGAGATGTAAGAGGGTTTAACGATGACTAAGCTTGGGTAAGGATGAACAGTCAACAGAGCGCCTTTTGCTTAGTACAAGAACGGGTTTTTAATACTGCTAAAGATGTACTGCTGACAAAAGCAATGCTAGAGAGAGAGAGAGAGAGAGAGAGAGAGAGAGAGGACGAGAGAGAGAGAGAGAGAGAGAGAGAGAGAGAGGAGAGAGAGAGTTGTATGTAGATGTCAGGCAGACTAAGGCTACGAAGATAAATGGAAAATACGAAGAAATATCAATTATATATGGTGGAAGAATAAAGTACTTGATTTGGGAGAAACTTTGCAGATGAAGGTAAGGAAAGTGAAACAACTCGCAGAATAATGCACGAGGCTCTGAAAACAAAATATGTTATGGACGTGAAGAGATGTGGAATGCTAATGAAAGAAATAAAAAAGGACAGCCTTCACTGCTGGACTACTTGTGTAGTTAATATGAAGTGTTAAGTGATGAAAAACGACAACTGTAGCTGTAATTTGGTAAAACCGGTAAAGATAGGTAAAAGAAGAACATGGAATGTGTTGAGAAATGACCTCACTCTGCTTATCAGCACTGATAGGGGATTACACCTATCACATATGAGGTCTACCTCATATGAGTCAAAAACTAATTTGAAGATCAACAAGTAAGCAATCAATTTCTGTATAATGGTGCATGAAACCCTCATCCACAGCCTATGAAACTCTCAGCAGCGACCAATGAAACTTTCATCCAGACACGCGATCTTGGCAAATTTTAACCTTAAATAGATTAGAATCTACTGAGGCTAGAGGGCTGCAATCTGGTATGTTTGATGATTGGAAGGCGGATGATCAACATTCCAATTTGCAGCCCTCTAGCCTCAGCGGATTTTAAGATCTGAGGGTGGACAGAAAAAGTACGGACAGTCAGACAAATAGCCATCTCATTAGTTTTCTTTAACAGGCAACTAAAAAGTTGTTGGAAAACCTGTATATAAGGAAGTCTGTGGGAAGTAAATGAAACCGACGTACGGTGTCAATATGAAGTGAAAGAGGTGTTAGAAAGGTAGGGTCTTCATATTCAAGAAGTGCAATATTAAACCGTGTATTTGCTCGTGTTGCAAGTGGGTGGGTGGGTGGTGGCCCTATAAGAACGCTGTGGTGCTGTCTGCATAGAATCATGAAGAGGTTGACACTGTAAGTTTAGTGCACCTAGGACTCATCCTAGATTCATGTATATATATATTATATATATATATATATATATATATATATATATATATATATATATATATATTTATATATATATATATATATATATATATATATATATATATATATATATATATATCTATCTGTGTGTGTGTGTGTGTGTGTGTGTGTGTGTGTGTTTGGCTAAACAAGGTGATAAGAAAAAGCAGAATTTTAACGGAGAAAAAAAATGTAATCAAGACTCTTTCGAAAAAGAAAAAAGGAAAGGAACAGAGAAAAAAAAGGGTTGATATTTGAGAGTTGTTAGGTATCCCATCTCTCATTCCGTACGAAGTCCACTCGTAATTCGCCCGAACTTTGAAGGAGAATGAGCAAACCGAAATAAAAAATTCGGAAAGGTTCTTTCTCCCGCAGGTATGAGAGTCTGCGCGCCGCCTGAAATATTGATGTTTTAATGAACGGGGAGAGGGAACGATTATACAGTTATCCTTCATTTGCATACGGTATTTTTAGAAGTGGGGGGATCTTTATAATTACAATAAGATGAGCGGAGTTTTCTTTGCCTTTTCCCTTCGAATTGGTGTGCAGCGGCGCGTGAATAATAATATTAATATTGTTCAAATTTTATCAACTTTTTCCCCTTTTTTTACGAGTTACAGAATCTCAGTGCAGTGCGAATTGAATTTATAAAGATTGTTATAATGTACATTTTAATTTTTTCGGAGGGGTGGGGTTGGTGGGGGTTGAAGGGGGGGGGCGGGGACGGGGGGGGTGGGATGGGAAGTACATTCTTCCACTGCAAAACCCAGATATATATTTTTTAAACTTTACGTGCATATTTTGAATAATAATGTAATCGTATTGCAAGCGCAAGCAAAGGTATTTTTTTACCTCATCACATTTTACGGACAGTCATGTAACCTCACAGCAATTCTTATTTATATTTACATTTTTATGTTGATATAATTTAATTTCCAACTTAAATACAAATATAATTATTTTGCAATTATTTTACTTTACGAACAGCTATAAAATTCGCACTGCAAGCCAACATGAACTATAGTTTACATGTTTGGTCTGATCTATGTCTTACACCAAACGTGAAGAACAACGGTCTTTTTTTTTAATCTATATGTTTACATTTTAGGAAAGTTAAAACGCTCAAAAAAAACAGGGGTGGGGGGGGCGCGGGGGGGGTTCTCATCATAAGTTTTAATATATGAATGACGAAAAAGCGCCTGCTTTAAATTCCCCTCTCCTCACTCCGAAAAAAAAGATAAACCTCAATTAACCTGAAAGTACGACACCGGTAGCACCAGAGAATATATATATATATATATATATATATATATATATATATATCTATATTCTATATTATCTATATATGTATATATCATATATATACGTGCAAACTGCTACTTTTCGAAAGTCTCAGATCATTTCCATCTCCGAGCGAGAACGAGCTGCTCATTTGTAATCGGAATGAGCCCATAACTTATAAGAGAAAAAGCAAAATAAGAATAAACTTTCGCCCTGGGGGAGGGAGGGAGGGGGGTGGGAGAAAACAAGGTCGTTCGTTAACAAGC
>NC_087218.1:12735466-12740466 GCF_015104395.2 Macrobrachium nipponense
AACACGATACGCAATAAAGGCCAAAAAGACAGTAAGTGGCTAAATTCTCATCGAATCATCTGAAATGAGTGAAAATAGAGGGAAGTTAATAGGCTGCCATTGGCTGTTGGATGTTTGAAAGAATGCATCGTGATTAGCGGTTTAGATTAAGCCTACAGTATTCCAGCATAAACCCATTATTCCGATAGTTTGTTAAAGATAAAAGGACCTGCTATCGACCTCTGGATTTGGCCTAACCACCCCGCACGCCAGACACCCATTTTTATCACGTTTGGCCGAAAACTCTAATGGCATTTTTTATGCTTTTAGTAATGATAATAATTATAATAATAATACGAATGGAACGGAATGGAATATACAATTAAGGCCAAAGGCATTGCGCTGGGACCTATGAGATCATTCAGCGCTGAAAGGAAAATTGAGAGTAGAAAGGTTTGAAAGGTGTAAGAGGAGGAAAACCTCAAAGCAGTTGCACCATGAATCAATTGTTAGGAGAGGGTGGAAAGTAAGCCGGAAGAAAGAGAAAAAGACCGGAGGGACAGTAAAAGGAATGAAAGGGGTTGCAGCTAAGGGTCGAAGGGACGCCGCCAAGAACCTTGAGTAATGCCTACAGTGCACCACATGATGTGCACTGATGGTATTCCACGGGGAATAATAATAATAATAATAACTTTGATGACACTATAAGCACTATAAGTACAGATTACTTGGACAAATGAGAGCAGCTACTCTGTTGAGCGGCAGAGTTAGACAAGAATCTTCGCATACAAACCAGTATCGTTAAATTCTGAATAACGAAGAATTGATTTTAACGACAGCATTATTAAAAATATATCATTCGTTTGCTGGAGAGAAGGGTGCAATAAAGTACCATCCAAAACTGGAAGCTGGGTGCTTGAAAAATAGAAGGGAATCCAGTTTGAAGTGCAGTAACTAACCCAAGAAGGTGTGATATTGCAAGCTGTAAGAATAGCAATAAATACGTTTCTAGTGGGGTAAAAAAAAAAAAAAAATACAGAAGATATGAGAAGGCCAATGTAACAAACACAGTAACGCAAAGATGTCATTACCAGGTAATCCATCAAGATTTTTCTTTAATGTATTACCAGGTCACGACATCCTTGTATTACTCTATTTCGTTGTTTTGTTTTTGTCTGTTTGTTTGTATGGTGTTTTGACGTTGCATGGAACCAGTGGTTATTCAGCAACGGGACCAACGGCTCTACGTGACTTCCGAACCACGTCGAGAGTAAACTTCTGTCACCAGAAATACACATCTCAAACCCATCAGTGGAATGCCCGAGAATCGAGCTCGCGGCCACCAAGGTGGCAGGTCAAGACCATACCGATCACGCCACTGATCACGCCGGTGACGATATTAAAATGATGTCATTGACTTGGGTCTGTACGGTAGGCAGGATCTAAAATAAGAAGGCCGTCAGAGGGTTGCTGTTGTTGTTGTTGTAGGGCTTAAACAACAACACTCTTTGCTTTTGTGGTATGTTTGTTTTAGCATACTGTAAGAATTATCGTGGCATACATCAAGGTAGAACAACCTGGCAAGCAAATGGACTGGTGTGATTAATAGCGCGTGATTTATGACAAGAAGTGAAACAAAGGTGGATCAATGTCTATTCAGGAGGGTTGTGGGGGCGGGGGTGGGATGGGAAGGGGGCGGAAGGGAAGGGGAGTTGCGTGAAATAGGTGTTTACTTTGAACAATGGTGAAAGATTTGCAGTCAAGGAAATGATCACTTATGAAGTGAACGGGTCGTGAAACAAGCCATTACAGTCTGGCCATGGAGTTGTTTCAGTGTGGCGCACCGAGAATAGACTGACGACAATATTCATAAACATCTTTCACTGTGACATGGCTGTATGACCAACTCGGCCAAAGACAAACTACTACTACTACTACTATTACTACTACTACTACTTCATGTGCCTCGACCACTTTCAACTTCGCATGAGCACAGGTCATGCAGATTAACATTTACTTTGCTAGCCAAACAAGCCAGAAATAGCCCGATGATTCTGAATCCACCGTAGGGAGTCATTTGCAACCAAAGTGAATTATATGTGATAGGAGCACCTACTCTGACAGCGATCCGAAACCGTTCCCTATAGGGCATGGAGTTGAGTTTAAATCCAGTTAGATGTGCTCTAACAATTGTCTTTGGGTACAAATTATTCAGAGGTATCATGATTTCCATATTAATGGGTAATTTGAAGGTAAAGAATATGATGCATGCGTACGTCCATAAACAAACACAGACACAGACACAAACACACATATACATATATAATATACACATGTATGTGTGCCAAATTTATACATACATGCATACATTCATATGCATCTGGTAAAAATGACCAATAGATTCTATATATATACACACACACACACACTCACACACATATATATATATACATGTATATATATTATATTATATTATTTTATATCATATTTTATATATATATATATATATATATATATATATATATTACATTATGCTACATATGTCCTTTAATATCCAATTCGCTCTACCTCGGAATTAATATATTTTCATATATGTTAACCGAAGGGGAATTTTTTAGTTGATAATAATCTCGTCCTCACGTGGATTCGAACCAGCGCACAGACAGAGGAGAAATCAGGACTTCAGTGACATCCTTTACCAGATTTCTCCTTTGTGCGCTGGTTCGAATCCACGAGAGGACGAAATTATTATCAACCGAAAAAAAATCCCCTTCGGTTAACATAATATGAAAATATATTAACTCAGAGGTAGAGCGAAATGGATATTGAAGGATATATGTAGCTTAATGTAGTATGCACATGAACCACGGTGATGTGATAAAAAAAACTCAATCTTTGGTTTTCTTTTTTATCATGTTATCTTATGTATCTAGACAGCATGTTATTGTCTATTCTTTGAATATTCCATGTATATGGCCTTGAGCTGAAAATAAAAGTTATTATTATTATTATTATTATTATTATTATTATTATTATTATTATTATTATATGTGGCTGCGCTGCAGTGTGTGTGTGTGTGTGTGTGTGTATGAGTGAGTGATTGAGAGTGTGTGTGCTGTATACTGAAGTATACACACTTAGAATTAATATTATAAAAAAATATAGAGAGAGAGATATGAACATAACATCAATATACCTTTTTTGGCTTTCCCCTCTACCCCAAAAACGACCGCGGGCATGCCAGCCATTCTGTCAGCCTGCAGGCAAGAAGATTTCACCGAAATGTTTTAATTTCCGGCTCTGTCTTTTCATTTGCGCTTTTCAATGTGCATTTTGTTTCCATTACCCCGACGGCAATTTGGAAATTGCACGTGTTGTGCTGATGAAACGAAATCTAATTCGCATTCCCAGTTCTTTTTGTGTCCCCCCTTTCAATTTTGTTTTTCCGTCTAGGGGATATTTACCGCACCTCTCTCATTCATTTTTGATGGCGAGTCGTGTTACTCGCAAAAAAAATAGAATAAAATAAAATAAGATAAAAAAAGTGTCATCGTATTGGACCTTCTGGTGAATCATCAAATGGCGAGAATTGTGTTCGCGCAATCTTTGTGAGTATTATGAGACGAATTTTCTCAATGCCGAGACCGGAATATGATTGAAGGCTCAAAATAATATTCAGTAATGGATTTTGATTATTCATACGAGCGCTACAAAAGCTTTCAAACCCCTTCAAACATATTTGGGATTATCATTGCATACCGACTATGAACAAATATGACTGCAGTTTTGCTGATATTAACTGCAAACTTTCTTTTACACTTAACTGCATACCGGCCTCTCTGAAGTATCGATGCATTGTAAGAGTCGTGTTTACATGATCTAAATTAATATTGCTTATCGATTGATACAGTGTTACTTGGCATAAATCATAGTCCATGACTGACCATGATTCCGATCGCTAATATTATATCTTCTGTTAAATACTATCCAACTGTGGTTTAGCTTACTGCCCACATAGGCACGACTGGTTGTTTGCCAATGTAAATCGATACATCTTTTGTGGTAGTCGACTTGAAAAAAAGAATCCTCTTAATTAATGACTACATACTGTTGACGTTTGCATACCGGTCAACAATATTCTAACATGACTTCCTTCTAGTATCATAAATACCAAACTTTTTCGTGCTTCTCCTGTAAAAATAATAAATTTTGTTTTGCAGTTAAATACATTTTCGGACTGTATTAAAAATCACAAGCGATTCACCAAAAAGTATCGACAGACTACAGACAACTGAAATTTTTCAAGAGGTAAAATATTCATTCATACAACTTCCAAAGATCAGACCACACCATAGAATTTCTTCTGAAATGACAGGCGAATGACATTTAACCCTCCAAACAAAGCAAGGAGAATCTTTCAATGAAATCACACGACGAATCAACAATAGAGTTCAATCGAAGCAAAACTTGAGAAGTACCGTATCAATGCAGATGAATCGCATTCCCAAATTTTGACTATGGCGCGATCCACAAAACAGACCGACAGCTTCAGCTCAAATGCAGCACATATTAAACCCGAAATATCGATCTTCAAGATAAAGAACTACAGGACTCAATCATACGCCGTTTTCAAAGCTATCTTGATTATTATTAGTAGCAGTAGTACTAAAAAGGCCATCAACTCAATTCATAAGCTCTCAAAAGGCTTAGTTCTTTATTAAAAGTTAAAGCGAGACAGATAGGTTGAGAGAGAGAGACCAGCGGGAATGAATAAAAACCATAATAGAAAGAACTATGGCTGCGGTCCTGAGAAGGAACGCTGCAAAGAACTTGGGTGCCACCTAGTGTGCTACGGAATTGTATGTATAGCGTTTTTACGTTACATGGAACCAGTGGTTGTTCAGCAACGGGGCCAACGGCTTTACGTGACTTCCGAACCACGTCGACATTGAACTTCTATCACCAGAAATACACATCTCTCACACCTCAATGGACTGCCCGAGAATCGAACTCGCGGCCAC
>NC_087218.1:12750466-12752966 GCF_015104395.2 Macrobrachium nipponense
GCTGAACAATACAGATATATTGATTTAATCATGTTCGCCTAAAGTTCAATCACATTTATATTTCAGTTACTCACTCCCTAAATTTCATTAACAATAGTGTGGGACTCTTGCGTGTGCACTATATCCAGTTCTTATGTCTATTTTGTGGTGTAAAATCTTTCAATGAATGCTCTTTGATGTACGGATAACTCCCAGTCATGTTGTTGATCGAAGCCAGAACAACACAGATAAAAATTTCAACCGCATCCTGTTCCGGATACAGCTCAAAACCTAATCCGATCTGCCTTGACCCATATTCCATTCTTACGCACGATTTCATTCAAATCCATCCGTAGCCTTTAAGGATATTTTGCGGACGAAGAAACAGGCAAAGGTGCAATACAGTTTACTGGGGGCGAATGAGAGTTTACAATATTACACGAACATCAGAAGTCAAAAATGGATGTCACAAAGAGACACTTCGTAAGGCAGATACCCAGGAAAAAAATATTTATATATTTGAGAAAATTAATTGTGGGGATTATTTTTGGAGCTGTAACTTGATATAATGTATCCTGAATCATATGTGTGCATACACACAAACATTATATATATATATATATATATATATATATATATATATATATATATATATATATATATATATAAGTCATATCACTTTACCGTGATTCATATACAATACATCGAGCTTCAAAAGTCCCTTAATATCTAATCCGCTCTACCTCGGAATTAATATATTTTCATATATGTTTAGACCGAAGGGGAATTTTTTTGTCGATAAGAGATTTGTCGGCTCACGGGCGCGAACCATTTGTAGCTCAATGTATATAGTATATGAATCACGGTAAAGTGATATGACTTACATAATAGTTACGTGTGGACATAAGCACTACAACGCTACCGAGGTCGAGGGGGTTGATGCAGTCCCCAAAACTACGAATACCTGAGAGAGACAGGTATTTGTAGGTGGGAGGCGGCATAAACTTATAGCCTCTTGCGGGGACGAGGTGGGTTAAAGCTTCACTGTCGTCCTGGATTTGTAGGTGTCGATGGTTCGCACCCGTGAGCCGAGAAATCTCTTATCGACAAAAAAATTCCCCTTCGGTTAAACATATATGAAAATATATTAATTCCGAGGTAGAGAGAATTAGATATTAAAGGACATTTGTAGCTCGATGTGTGTGTGTATATATATAAATATATATATATACATATATATATATATATATATATATATATATATATTATATTATATATAATATATATACGATGTCATTTCATTTATATTTAGGCCTACTCTTGACTGTTTTCCCCGCACTGAAATCATTTTTTCTTTAAGATCCATCAAAAGATACTGAACCTAATAATGATAGTCATGGTAAAGGGTCTTATATAATCAGACATAGAAAGCCTAAAATTACCATATCGAAAATGTCACAAGTCTTTCTGAAATATCGCCTCGGTATGAATTTTAAGTCTGGAAAGTATTTGTAATTTAGAAAATGCAATTGAGAGAGACTTACTGTTAATTCAACTACCTTTGTAATTATACTTCGACTCCATTTCACTGGTAATGTTCTTTTTTTGCAAAAAAGACGAAGAAGTCTTGCCTTTTGTTTTGTACTCATATTATTACTGTGAAACAATCTGACAACAAATGTAATACCTCTTAATTTCATATATCCCACCATGTTGATTTCATTTGAAATGATATGAACATTTCTATTTTATTATGCTGTTTCTTTATATTTATCTAACTCCGTGACGCTATAGCAAAAGCGAAAAAACAATCAAAAATCTTAGAAGCCTACAGCGCTCTATACAGAGTACCCCGAAAACTACAAAAGGCACGTGATTGAGGATAAATCAGAATTCCTCTACTATTTACATTAATGTAAACTCTACAGCATCACCAGAATTCAAAGGGGCACAAAAATTTCGTTTTTGGGGATGCATATACTGCTGGTGTAGCGATAATTTCATTTTCGTAAAAAAAAAAAAAAAAGAAAGCCAAGGGAGGGCGGGTGCCAATGAGCTGCTGCTTCTTTGGTGTATGTTGACGCATCCTTAGTCCTTTTATAGGCAGCTATGCCCCTTTCCTAAAAATTATTTCCAATTACAGACCCCAGTCTTCGAGCTCATTAAAGCCAAATGTCCCTGCTAATAGATTTGTCGCGATTTGGAAAGGAGAGAAACGGAAGGAAGGAGAGGGCATGGATGCCCGATTTGAATTACAACTAGCGTGTTAGATCTTCTTTTGCATATTAATGACCTTGCGAAGGCTTTTTTTTTTTCAAAATCACAGCAGTAGATTATATGGAACAACGATGTTCATAAAGATCATTTTCACCACCACAGCAGGTCGTAGAGAGTAGAATAATATGGAGACCACGTATACTGGAGTCAAGAGAATATTGGACATAAACTCCTCTAGACTCTCTCTCTCTCTCTCTCTCTCTCTCTCTCTCTCTCTCTCTCTCTCTCTCTCTTTATGGACTAC
>NC_087218.1:12755466-12767966 GCF_015104395.2 Macrobrachium nipponense
TGAAATAACAAGTGGTACATGTAATGTGCAATAGTCTTGTTAAATCCAAAATCACGCTTTTGTTTTCATATCTAATCTGTTCAATATAGATACCTGTCATCATATTGTTAAGTCAGAATCATGCTTCCATTTACATGTTTAAGTTTAACATTTAAAGTTAGAGATATGTATACGTATTCGTGTTAAGTTTAAAACCTTGCTTTCATTTCACTTTTTATTGGAATGTAAAACTCTGTCTATATATTGTTAACCTGTAACATCGTTCTTTCATTTCCAGTTTTCATTATTAGAAAAGTAGATCTGTCAATATGACCTTGTTAAGTTCATCTGTATATATATTTCGCTTATTTCCATTTTTTATCAAGTGTAGATATCTGTCAGTACATTCTTGTCTAGTTTAAACTCACGCTTCTATTCCGCTTTTTTATTTGTTTTTAATGTAGATCTCTATGAACGTATTTTCGTCAAGTTTAAAAGCGCCCATTCACTTGCTAGTTTTAATTCAGCAAATTGTCTTGCATTACTTAAGGCTCACGCTTCACTTTTCACTGTGTCAAAGGGACGTGCCCTCAAGGAAACACAAACCAATTTCAGTCATTTGCGTCGTGACAATGAATAGAACTGAGGAAGTCGGTTAGGAGGGCGTACTCAAATATTAGCAGTTGTTGCCTCTACGTAAATAAGGTATTTCGCTGCACTGCATATCAATTATTGCTTCCAGCACATTCTCCATTTTCACCAAGAACAAATTTAATGTTGCATCAAATTCGTTTTCCTCGTTATTTGATAAAAAAAAAAAAATAAGCAAGTATTTTCCATTTGTACCAAGAAATCGAATTTGCTTTCTCCCAGTCAGGGTTACTTAAACTGTCAAAGTCTTTGTACAAATAGAAATATCACTTGAAAACAAGATATTTCATTGGTGAAAATCACAGTGTATATATATATATATATATATATATATATATATATATATATATATATTTATATTATATAATATATATTATATATATATATTATATATATATATATATATATATATATATATAATTTGTGAACAATTAAAATAACTCATTGCTTTCGTCCATCTTCTGTGGGCTCGGTCACTAGATCCAGTGACCAAGTCCACAGAAGATGGGTGAAAGCTAAAAGTTTTTATAATTCTTCACAAATATATTTCAAATTCGTGCAGAAGTATATTACTGTGGATCTTTCGACTTACTTGATGCATCACATCAATGTTACTGATTCTCATGAATGAAATATCTTGTTTTCAAGTGATACTTCTATTTGTACAAAGACTTTGACGGTTTAAGTAACCCTGACTGGCAGAGCAGCAGATTCGATCTCCTCTTCTAATGGAGAAAAACAGTTTCGTTTCTCGATGGATTTTCTGACAGATAACAGAGGAAGCTAAAGGTCATTCGTAAATAATGAACAAACGTTGTTCATCTACGATCCGTGGCTACAATTTATAAAATTATCCTCAAATGGGAAAAACACCAAATCTGATGATTTTCAAAGAACCCACGAGAGAGAGAGAGAGAGAGAGAGAGAGAGAGAGAGAGAGAGAGAGAGAGAGAGAGAATTATATTTATGCTCCTCAATACAAACAGTTATATGTGTTACCTCCTACCTCATGGGGAGGAAAGAAGTAAGCTTACCTGATCTAGGCATTTTGGTAGCATAGCCTTAGCACAGGAAGGCACTGAGGCGACATCCGTTTTCTCTCTCTCTCTCTCTCTCTCTCTCTCTCTCTCGCCAAGCATAAGAACGAAACTCACAATACCACTTTTCCCCCGTATTTTTCTTTTACCACAAAACTACTAATGTCGACCGAATCTCGAGGGACATCAAAATAAAACACACTTTTGAGTAAATTAACACCAATAAACAAAGAAAAAATACCCGTTTTAGATATGTTAATTGTCAGCAGGTGTATTCCCTCTTTAGTGGTGACAGCAAACGAAATAAGCATTCCCACTCATTAGCAAGGAAGTTTTTCACCCGGTTACAAATGTGACTTACAAGGTAAGAAAGGACGCATTCATTAATAAAACGAATGTGCCCCATACGACAAAATGAAGAGGTAAAGGCAGAGACCATACTACCAGACCCACAGCTCTTCTAAACTCTCAGTCTCTCGAGAGTTCACATGGGCAGGATCCATGTTCCAACTCTCCTGAGGGCTACGCCTTTCAAAAGTATCCCTCAGGAGAGGTGGAACATACATCCTGCCTATGTGAACTCTCGAGAGAGACTGAGAGTTTCCAGCCCTGTGATTAGCTTATCAATAGCCAACCAGGAGCGTCGTAAGGGACTGGCCTAGACATCAAAAGCACGGTTGATGTGAATCTACTATAGTTTTCCACTGCTGCAGAAATTCCTTGGCTGAGTGTAGTATCATAGTTGGGTCACCATAGGAATAATCCATAATGCCTTCAAAGGACTGACTGCTTTTTATTCTGTAAAATGGTCCCACTTCTTCATATCAATCATAAAGTTGACAGTGACTCGGAACAATTTCCGGCGGAAAAGTTTTTCAATTGAACGAAAGAAGAAATCAATAAATATTTTCAAATTCACTTTTAAAACGACAAGCTTGAAATTCAAAGACTTGGTAACTTCACGTTAAAAGCAGCAGAGACTTTTGTCTCTCAGTGACCAAGTTTCCAAGTCTTGGTTGACTCTTGAGGCTTTAAAAATCGTATCCATTATGAAAGGAAAGTTTATTGTCTTTTGATTTTTACCGAGCGATTATTTCTTAGCTTAACCCCCGCCCCCAACCCCGCCCCAAACACAAAAAATTAATGATCCACTTTACTAAGGTCTTATTATTTTTATCATCTTTTTTATTCTTCCAGAAGTTTTAAGTGACTGATTCCATGACAGTCCAATGTAAGTGATAATGTGAAGTGTGAAAAAATAAACCGTTTCCTTTTCCCTTCCTCATATTTTCATGATAGGCAACACGGAGAGAGAGAGAGAGAGAGAGAGAGAGAGAGAGAGAGAGAGAGAGAGAGACTCTTTACCTGAGTATCATTAACTGCCTGGAACCGAACCACAATCAAACATCAGAAAACGAAACCGAATTCACTTAAGGTCTTATCTTAATAACAACAAGTTAGAATATAAAGTCAAAAACGGCCTCACCCATTTCACGTCAGGACCATTTCTAACCTTCATCAGGTTTTACAGTAGTAATCGTTCTTTTTCACTAAATACGCGGCGATTTTACCTTAGGCACCTGAGAAGGAGCCCAATGGCCCCCGCCCACCAACCCTCCCCCATCCTCCAAATCTAGTACCACCCCTCTGGAAACTTAATGCGGATTCTTCAAAGTGTGGGGAGGGATTAAACAAAAAAATTGATCCGAAGATTCCTCGGCGTAATCGCGTTTTCTGTACTGCGTATCATGCTGTATGAAACTCTCAGCAGCGGCCCATGATACCTTAAGCCACGGCCCGGTGGTGGCCTGTGTTGCTGGAACCTATAGGAGAACCTGATGCACGATCATGGCTGACTTAACCTTAGATAAAATAAAAACTACTGAGGCTACAGGGCTGCAATTTGGTATGTTCAAAGATTGGAAGATGGATGATCAACATACCAATTTGCAACCCTCTAGCCTTCGTAGTTTTAAAGATATGAGGGCGGACCGAAAAAAGTGCAGACAGACAATCTCAATAGTTTTCTTTTGCAGAAAACTAAAAACATACACGATAAACACGGAGTAACACTGTGTGATTCTCTCTGACGGGAAAAAACAGTTATTCAACACTCTCTAGAATCTTCAGAGATCACGATGTAGACAATAAGCCCAGATGACCAACGCGACAACCCGAGGATAATCATTTAAACAGGGACGGGATGAGAGAAGCATTGCTTGTGGATGGCAACATACCCGCATTGAATATCCCATTGATTGAATCGTTACATCGTGTAAGAGCTGTCATTGCAACATCAATGTTTCAGGAAGAGGATCTTGCCAGTCATGAAGATGCAACGAAGCGTGATAATGCTTGGAGGTATTTGCAACCTGTTTTAAACTATTCAATAAATGGGGAATCTTGATCAAAACTGAACCTTCTTCAAAACCGAAGAAAAGGCCTTATTATTTACCTAGAATCAGGAACGCTCAACCAGGCCACCAATAATATACCAAGCTTTAAAATACGATTTAAAATACAGTATATATTTTTAAAGACAGATTGAACAGCAGTGCGTTTCGGCTGAATAGGTTTCTGTAATATCGTTAGAATGCCTGCACTTTGAGTATCGTAAATAAAAAAAAAAATTTATTTCGAACGAATTAAAATATATATAAAATATATTTTATTTCGAACGGATTCCTCGTTGGACGAGTGATTTTCGCACTCGGCTACCAATCCGGTGGTCCGAAGTTCGATTCTCGGCTCGGCCAACGGGGAATCAGAGGAATTTATTTCTGGTGATAGAAATTCATTTCTCGATATAATGTGGTTCGGATCCCACAATAAAGTCCCGTTGCTAGGTGACCTATTGGTTCCTAGCCACGTAAAAAAAAAATAACTAATCCTTCGGGCCAGCTCTGGAGAGCTGTTAATCAGCTCAGTGGTCTGGTAAAACTAAGATATACTTATTTCGAACGAAGTCAACGCACGTCTTCGCATACAAGCATAGAAAGAAGATACAAATTTTATAAAATATTTACGGGTCTGTTCATCTCAGTACTTGGGAAACTTTCCCCATCGGATATTTTCTCGAGGATTCACTAAAATTATGGATCACTTCTGAGAGAACGAAATTGCTTTCACTATGTCCGAAATCTGAAAACATGGGAAACTTGGATGGAAATAGTGAAAGTGAATGCAATTATTATGGCTACAGCTGGTGTATTACAAAATGAAATGTATCTCCTCGTCGAAAGTGATTTAGAAAGACGATCTTCAGTACCTTTGAATTAATGCTTCATTTCGCTGAAAGACCATCATTCTTTGTCACTTGTTCATCTTTGTGCGTGCTTTTATCGTGCATTCGGAAAATAATTCCCCCCCTTCGCATCTATGTAAATCGTAATACAGTTTATCACTACTGACAGATTCGAGACTCATAACTTTTAAGGGAAAGCAAAGTAAATACCGATTTTTCGTTCACCTGTCTGAGTACTAACCTCCCCCCCACCCCTCCTCTCTTCTCTCTCTCTCTGGTCTCTCATCTCTCTCTCGTCTCTCTCCTCCTCCTCTTCTCTCCTCTTATCTCTCTCTCTCTCTGAGTTTAGTTAAATGCTAAACATGGCTTTCTTGCTTCACATGAAAAAAAATTATATGACCGAGAATTTGGTTAACCACAGCAGACTTTTTTTTCAAAATAACTGTTAATAATTTGTAACTTGTATAAATGATAAAAAAAATCACGAAATGAAATTATGTCGATTGCATTTTTCACAGAAACGAAAGTAACAAGCACCACGCTTCTCATGTCCCATGATAAGGAAACGAACTATCATACACATGTTTCGACTTTCTTTCCAGGATCAAACCTTCAACAAGAAAACAATTTGAACGGCATCGCTATTTTCTTGCATAGCAACAAAACCCTGCAGAGAGGCGACAATTATTGACACCTCCGTGACCTTTTCCAGGTTTCTCCCTGGAATTCACTGTTACGTCACACACTGGCCAAAATTGGTGGATAAATTGAAAAGTAAACTTTAAAGTAGTTTTAACTCTCGGTTTTCTCGATTTTTCCCTTGCTGGTAAAAGGGTTAGTGGAGGTACCACAGACTCTGGGAATAGGATCAATGCATCAGGATTCCTTGGGGAACGCCTGGTATGTAAAAAGGGAATCCTAGCCAAGTCTTCTTTATGTAAGTGAATTGGTGTTACAGAAAGTAAATGAGCAAAAATAGTTTGACTGTCTTTCATGGAATATGCTGTTTATGAATTATGTGTAGAGTAAGGAATACTAAAAGTACATGGAAAAATCGTAAATGGTTGGAATAAATGAAATGATACATTACAGTGCTTCGAGGTAATCTGGACATATGAAACAAATGGAAGAACAGCTACTCTTATAACTCCTCTTCCTACACTACCGTCATACCCTTTCCGTTTATCAATCATTTTGTTTGTTTGTCTGTATGGTGTTTTTTACGTTGCATGGAACCAGTTTTTTGTCAATTGCCTCTCTTTCGCAATCAAAACCATACCATACAAACTAACATCCCAGAAGTCCCTTTTACTACTTCTGCTCTTAGGAAAAATTTTTTTCCCTTTAACAATGTCTTCACAACCTCCCTAATCAAAAGATATCTTACTCAGCCAGGTCAGCCATTCAAGACACTTTCAATATCGTGTTGCAGCTCTCACTTGTTATCCCATTTAACACTGTAAATCAGGGGGGGGGGGGGGGGGGGGGGGGGTGGGGGGGGGGGGGGGGGGGGGGGGGGGGGGGGGCGGCCAGACTTTTGGAATCCGAGATCTACTCTAAAGACTGAAAATCCTCTACGACCTACCATACTACATAATCACATATTATTACGTGGGGAAAACAAAAATTCAAATAGCGCCAGAGTACGATAAAACATGAGTACCATTGCCTCAGTAATATATATTTATAAAATATATATATTAATATATATATATATATATATATATATATTATTATTAATATTACTGAGCAATGGTACTCATGTTTTATCGTATATATATATATATATATATATATATATATATATATATATAATATATTATATATTTTTTATATATATATATATATATATATATATATATATTATATATATATATATATATATACTGAGGCAATGTACTCATTGTTTTATCGTACTCTGGCGCTATTTGAATGTTGCTTTTTCCCACGTAATAATAAGTATATATGGACACCTATATATATATCATATATATATATATATATATATATATAGTATATAATATATATGGCGCTATGCGCTTGTGTTTTTGTTTGTTTATATGGGATCGTGGTGGGACGGCGATCGACCAAACAAGTGGCCGCGATCGACTGTTTGGTCACCTCTGCTGTAAAGTTTTCGTTCCATTCTTCAACCTCTCGTTCGTTCTGCTTACGTCCTCAACAGTCAATTCCACAAGCTTTCTCACACGAAGATTACCTCCTTCCACTCTAACAGAATTCAGTTCTCTCTCTCTCTCTCTCTCTCTCTCTCTCTCTCTCTCTCTCTCTCTCTCTCTCTCTCTCTTATCCTCCACGCTCGCCAAATCTCCGAAATATCATTCGCTCAATCCCGAACTGCAATCTCTTCAATCAGCCCATCTACATTTGCATCTTACTCATCAACCTTTTCTCTCAGCATTTATGTATATCCATGTTGGGCAACTTATTAACATTAAAAGTAAATCGCCACTTTCTCTCACCTAATTTAACTGTTTCATGCTTCATTCTCTCTACTTGAATAATATATATGCATGCATATATATATATATATATATATATATATATATATATATATATATATGTATATATATAAATACACACACACACATATATATATGTATATATACATATATATATATATATATATATATATATATATATATATATATATAGTGTGTGTGTGTATGTATATATATTTTATATATACCTGCACATACATACATGCATACATGCATATATATATACACCCACACACACACACACACATATATATATATATATATATATATATATATATATATATATATACATATATATATATATATAACACTGATGACACTAGTGTTGGAAGGTACGCAAAAGTGTTAAACGAAACCCAGTCTTTGTTTTTTTTATTTATGAAAGTGAAATAAATTTTGAAGACTGGCGTTGGAAGAAGAAGAAGAAGAAGAAGAAGAAGAAGAAGAAGAAGAAGAAGAAGAAGAAGACGAAAAGGCTCCAATGAATAATAAAACGAAAATGTGAATCATTAAACACTCCACCTGACAAACAAACAAATGATTTAAAAGGCCTCTGAATAAATGAGAGCTCGAAAACCGGCAAACAAGTGACGCCAGTTGAATCCATTTATCAATTAATCAAAACAGGCAAATGCGTGCCTTGCGTCCATTTGTTTCATCTTTGACTTATCGGTCCCTTTTCTAATTGTCTTTCTGATCTTATTCTATTTATCCGTTCGTTCAATTTTGAATTTTTTTGTTTTTTTGTTACATCTTACTCTAGTTATGGGAATCTTTAAATGACACCGAATGGCAAGAAATGACGGAGTACAGCATTTCTAAGAAATACCAAATGATAAAAAAGTATTTTCCACGAAGAATTAGTTATCAAAACAAACGAACTCTAAGCTAAATTGAATCAAATTAAAATGGTTTCGTTCAGCATGGATATGGAGTTAAATTCACAACAAATAACATAATTATTTTCAAAAAGAATTTCTGATCTATGAGAGGTAAAATATATAATAATAATGATTCTGTTCAAACAATAACTAATCGAAATAGCTCAACAATCACTGACCAATAGAACGGAAATTTCAATAACTCCCAATTCGTATAAAATGCTTTTATCAAAATCACTAATGAAAACTCAGTAACTTTATAAGATACTAATATACAATTAACACAAATACCACATCCCTTAACAATACCTGATCGAACCAGGGTAACTTGAAATAAAAACTAAAGGTTTAGATTTATTTATACATAGATTTTTGGCATTATGCCAATCACTGGGGCAACTAAGGCCATTCAGCGCTGAAACGGAAATTAAAGGTAAAAGGTTTGAAAGGTGTGACAGGAAGAAAACCTCAAAGCAGTTGCACTATTGTTAGGAGAGGGTAGACAGTAAGATGGAAGAAAGAGATTATGAACGGAGGTACAATAAAAGGAATAAAAGTAGTTGCAGCTGGGGCGGAAGGGACGCTGCAAAGAACCTTAAGTAATGCCTACATTGCATCAAATGAGGTGCACTGAATGGCACTAAGCCCCTACGGGAGCTAAAGCTTTAGAGAACAGCGACCACAGTTCAGAACCGAGTAACTTCCAGTGAAATAAATTGACATAAAAATGCCGTCGTTCAGGGACTGATAAATCTTGGCAGTTTTCAATGCCTGCGGCTAAATATCCGAAAATGTTTGCATGGCACACACGCCGGGCAAAAATGATTTTAGGTTATTAGCGCTAGGAACTGGAATGCCCTGTAGAGATTTTTAAATCATTTAATGTTCGGCGTTACAGGATAAAGTTCATCCCCAATACTCTATAAGTCACTACGTAACATTTCTTTTAAAACTTGTGCTTATATATTTACTCGTCTGTTTACACACACACACACACACACAATACACACACACACATACACATACACACAACATAGACACACACACACACATATATATATATATATATATATATTATATATATATATATATATATCTAATAAAATCATGCGTCATTAACATAAAACTGTACGCATTTTTGTTTATATGGTAAATGTATATACAACGTTGCACATTAAGGTATCGTTTTTATATACTAATTACCGATATGTAACATGATAAAAATGTTCATTTCCCCATCAGTAAACATAAACTATATACAAATTTATCTCCCTGCTTGGTTTCTTTGTTAATGTTTCGCAATATGTAATGGGAGATGCCATAATCCAAGGAGGGCCTATATACCAAGAGAACGACTATCTACGCACACCTTTACTATTTTGCCTTCAGGTTTGCACGATCAGAATTCTCAATGAAATGAGATTGAAAATATAAAAAAGATATTGGTGAAGTGTTGCGATTAGACTAAATAGATCTGAAGTACACTGGCCACCTGGTTTTACAATATAGCTTTCCTGAGAGATAAGTCTTGTGCTTTTTTTTAATTGCCATTCCTAAAACAGATCATCTTTGTTTCAATCGGTTTGTCTTACGATGCAGCAATCCCGAAGGATGGGTCTGAGCCAAGGACTATAGCCTAGTGTAGTACTGTTCTTGAGTAAAGGCAGTCGCTCTTCAACGATCGAAAGCCAAAATGCAATTTAAATGGCGTGTTTCCTGTTATATCTTTCCAGTGCAAAGACTCGGAACGTGAAACCCTGACCTGCTGGAAAATAAAGTTTGGCTCGAAGGAAGGTAGACCACAGAAAACAAAGCCGGAAATGGAAAGACGAAAGACAGGGGAAACTCATTAGTGGGAATGAAACTGCTGCTGAGTGGCATCAAGACCACTTCTTCGCAGCTTCTTTTTCTTCTGGATTTGGTGTTAAATATTCATGCATCTCATTGGTGTTCAATTTCATTTTAAACTTTGTCGCATGTTTATATTGGGTTTCCTACAGCTGGGTCCACAAAATATGGAATCTTAATATTCAAGCTTTCGTCGGTATATTTATCTGAGTACCTATATTTTATATTTGAGTACCAATCACTTACGTGTTTGAGACTGGAGAGCAGCACCGGAACTGCTTATATTCTCTCGTGTCTTGAGGGAGATCTAACTCAACAGAATTTTCTTTTCCGAAATTAGTCTTTTTTTTTCCAAAAGTTTAATAGATGTCTTCCGAGGATCGACAGTGATCTCATTCATCATGTATCAACGTATACGTCTCTAATGAAATTAAAAAAAAAACTGCAAGATCTGTTCCCCGATTTTTGCTCTGCACAAGATAAACTGCAAGATCTGTTCGTCGATAATTTGCTCTGCACAAGGAGTTTGAGTTCCAGATTATACAGAATATAATATTTTACAAAGAGATTTTGTATATTTTTTTCTTTTTCACCTTTTCTTCTTCGAGACCATTCTATATCTCTTTGCTTTTTGGTCCTTTTAAAACTAATGGTATACATTTAATTGTGACCTACGAAAGTGAATTCTACACAAGACGAAACTGTTAATTCCTTGGGATTTAACAACAGTTCTCTCTCTCTCTCTCTCTCTCTCTCTCTCTCTCTCTTGTTTTTTTTTTCCTGGTATAAATCCCAGATTAATGTACCCTGGTTACCAGTCGATCAACACAACGTCCGGTTTCTTATAACGGCATGTTAAGGCATACCACGAAAAGACCTCTGTAATATATAGTCTCCAGGTCAAATTCACCAATTTTACATACTGCATTCGGCAAAATAATCGTTCAGCTTCGTTATCCGCATTAATGTGGGATACGCGTTCTACGGCAAAGCCTTAGAAGTCAAAAGGAAATGGAAGAAGATATTCTCACTGATCCGGAGCAGGGTTGGTGATTTTAAAATTTTTTTTAAAAATCAGTGATTTATTTTATTTTTTATTTATTTTATTTTTATTTATTTGCTTATTTATTTGCTAGATGATTTTTCAATCCTTTTTTTTTCCTCAAAATGTATTTTATGACAGAATTACTATTGATTTATCTTTTAGGTTTCCAGTTCTGGCCTAAAATATATACTTGCAATTTTTTTATATCAAAATAAATAGATGCAGCACAGTTATGCTTAAGTTTTTGTTAACCTCCAAACCATATTTTTCAATTTGTTTGCTTTCAAATTAAATAAAAAAAATTTAAATAAAAAAATCATAATTTTTTTTAGTGAAAAAAAATCAATTATTTAATCACTTAATTAAATCAGTTTGATTTAATCATTGCCAACTTTGATCCAGAGAAAGATTTTTATCTTACATCAATCTTGCATAAATCTCTATCAGAGTAACTGTGATTTCAGTCATTCCATAATCGTATCCGTCTCACCCTGTTTAACATGATCTTTTCTTAAAACATCTAATCACATTAATGACTAATGACAGAAACGCCATAAGTCAGAAAATAAAAATTAGGGCAGCTATTGCTGTGAATATGGCGATGAATAAAAGATCTACTGAGAGATGCTGTTCTTCCCTTTTTATTTAACAACACATTAAAACGAACGACGAAAGCAATGTAAAAAACGACAATAATAATAAAGAGGACAACAACAATAATAGCGATTTGATGAAGCCTGCTGTTGCAATACAGTGATTACTGGAAGCATGAAGGCAAGGGCATCAAAAAACGGAAAAATCTTTGCTCAACCTTTTTTTTTTTTTACACAAGAATTCAGATCAGTTCTACCGCCTGTGGTGTTTTCATGACAAAATCTCTTTAAAGCTGATGGATGCGGTTTCTTTATCCTGAGGTCTATGTCGACCTTTGGTAAAACAATCTCGACCGACAACTGAATTATTATTCGCCTTACTGTTATGACTGTTGTTTTGAGCTATCGTTGTTGTTGATAATCAGCAAACAGTCATAACAAGGGAATAGCAACAAATGGGAAGATACAGAAAATTGAGAAGATTCGAACTAAATATCAAATAAATATACGAAAAGCAATAAATACATATCCTCTTATCATTTCGAAAAAATAACTTTTAATACTACAGACAAAATAAACTTTTCCGAGCTGAACAAAATACGTCGAATATAAAAATAAATCAGATCATATATAGTGAAGCCCGGTGCGACAGGTAGTGGGTTATAATAAGGTGTGAAGGTTAAAAACAGGACTGCCTTATCTT
>NC_087218.1:12770466-12775466 GCF_015104395.2 Macrobrachium nipponense
GTAATAATAAGTTTCGTGGATTTTAAATCATTACAATCCTTATTTTAGTTTCGTTTCGCATCTTGACTCTCTCTCTCTCTCTCTCTCTCGCCTCTCTCTCTCTCTCTCTCTCTCTCTCTTCAAATCTCTCTCTCTCTCCTCTCTCTCTATATATATATATATATATATATATATATATATATATATATATATATATATATATATGTTGCTTACCAGAGAAATGATTGCTGAATGTGACCTGAACTGGCTTGTTTTTTATATAAACTAGATTGTTTTTTTCTAAAAACAGGCATATCTCCTTCTATTTATCTTACAGATGTTTTAAGGGGAAGCTCTGTTAAAAATGATAAAGGTCAGGACCAGATCACTTCAGATGAACAGCTTGAGTATCAGGTTCACAGTGGTTCACAAACTTTTTCTATTCGTTACTCACTTTTCATACAGGATATTTGGGTATTTATCCATGGCCCAACACCCACCATTCTGAACCTGAAAGTTGCCTCCACTGGCTGCTTACCCACTGAACTATTTTGGTTTTATACAAACATATCCTCAGATTATGACCCACTGCATTCTGCTACATGGGCCCCCAGGGGGACATGACCCCCACTTTGGGAACCACTGACCTACAATAATGAAGCATCCGACACCGATCTAAAGTCGTCACAGCAGCACCGTTAGAAATACATCACTCATATCACCATAACCTCTGTTTCGCCAGTTCATGAATTTTATAAAACAGCTAATGCATCATTTCATCACAGTCTTTAGATGCCATTTATTCATCGCTAAATAGCACTTTTTCTTTAATTTCCGGACAATCTAAAGTACTCAAAAATTCATTTGTTGTTTTCATTAACTCTTCGTATCAATTTGGGCCGTAGAGAGAGAGAGAGAGAGAGAGAGAGAGAGAGAGATGGAGAGGAGAGAGCATATGCGAGAGAGAGAGAGAGAGAGAGAGAGAGAGAGAGAGAGAGAGAGACTTTTCGATGATATAGGTGTCTACACGAAGAATGTCGTGATATGACAAACGATTTAACAGCTGATTGGGCAACTTAATTTGATGCAAATCGTTGACGAAACTAAAGAGCCTCTAACGATACCTAACCCATTTTCACTCTTAAAACTAATTATACTTCAGGGTATATGGTGAGATCCTGTCTCAAAAGAAACAGCAGGTTAACAGCTTGAAAAAAAAAGATGGAAACGATAGGCTAGCAGCATAAAAAAAAAAAAGGTGGAAACGAAAGGCCAGATGCTTAAAAAAAAGTAAAAACGATAGGCCAGAGGCTTAAAAAAAGTAGAAACGATAGGACAGCAGCTTAAAAAAAGAAGGGGGGGGGGGCGGGTAGAAACGATAAGCAACCAGCTTGAAAAAAAAAGTGGAAACGATAGGCCAGAAGCTTAAAAAAAGGTGGAAACGATAGGCCAGAAGCTTAAAAAAAGGTGGAAACGATAGGCCAGCAGCTCGCAAAGGAAAGGTGGAAACGATACGCTAGCAGCTTGGAAAAAAAGGGTAGAAACGAAAGGCCAGTAGCTTGAAAAAAAAGTGGAAACGATAGACCAGCAGCTTGAAAAAAAAGGTGGAAACGATAGTCCAGCAGCTTGAAAAAGGTGGAAACGATAGTCCAGCAGTTTGAAAAAAAAAGGTGAAAACGATATGCCAGAAGCTTGAAAAAAAAAGGTGGAAACGATAGTCCAGCAGTTTGAAAAAGAAAGGTGGAAACGATAGTCCAGCAGTTTGAAAAAAAAAGGTGGAAACGATAGGCCAGAAGCTTGAAATAAAAAGGTGGAAACGATAGTCCAGCAGTTTGAAAAAAAGGTGGAAACGATAGTCCAGCAGTTTGAAAAAAAAAAAGGTGGAAACGATAGGCCAGAAGCTTGAAAATAAAAGGTGGAAACGATAGTCCAGCAGCTTGGAAAAAAGGTGGAAACGATAGTCCAATAGCTTGAAAAAATGGTGGAAACGATAGTCCAGCAGCTTGAAAAGAAAGGTGGAAACGATAGGCCAGAAGCTTGAAATAAAAGGTGGAAACGATAGTCCAGAAGCTTGAAAAAAAAAGGTCGAAATCGATTAGTAGGCCAGCAAGCTTTGAAAAAAAAGGTGGAAACGATAGGCCTGCCGCTTGAAAAAAAAAGGTGGAAACGATAGGCCAGCAGCTTGAAAAAAATAGGTGGAAACGATAGGCCAGCAGCTTGAAAAAAAGGGTGGAAATGATAGTCCAGCAGCTTGAAAAAAAAAAGGTGGAAAGGATAGTCCAGCAGCTTGAAAAAAGGTGAAAACGATAGTCCAGCAGCTTGAAAAAAAAAAGTGGAAACTATACGCCAGCAGCTTGAAAAAAAAGGTGGAAACGATAGGCCAGAAGCTTGAAAAAAAAAGGTGGAAACGATAGGCCAGAAGCTTGAAAAAAAAAAAAAGGTGTAAACGATAGGCCAGCAGCTTGATAAAAAAGGTGGAAACGATAGTCCAGCAGCTTGAAAAAAAAAGGTGGAAACGATAGGCCAGAAGCTGAAAAAAAGGTGGAAACGATAAGCCAGAAGCTTGAAAAAAAAAGGTGGAAACGACAGTCCAGCAGCTTGAAAAAAAAGGTGGAAACGATAGGCCAGCAGCTTGAAAAAAAAAAAGGTGGAAACGATAGGCCAGAAGCTTGAAAAAAAAAAGGTTGTAAACGATAGGCCAGCAGCTTGATAAAAAAGGTGGAAACGATAGTCCAGCTGCTTGAAAAAAAAAAGGTGTAAACGATAGGCCAGCAGCTTGAAAAAAAAGGTGGAAACGATAGGCCAGCAGCTTGAAAAAAAAAGGTGTAAACGATAGGCCAGCAGCTTGAAAAAAAAGTGAAACGAAAGGCCAGCAGCTTGAAAAAAAGTGGAAACGATAGGCCAGAGCTTGAAAAAAAGGTGGAAACGATAGGTCAGAAGCTTGAAAAAAAGGTGGAAACGATAGGCCAGCAGCTTGAAAAAAAGGTGGAAACGATAGGCCAGCAGCTTGAAAAAAAAGTGGAAACGATAGGCCAGCAGCTTGGAAAAAAAAGTGGAAACGATAGGCCAGCAGCTTGAAAAAAAAGTGGAAACGATAGGCCAGCAGCTTGAAAAAAAAAGGTGGAAACGATAGGCCAGCAGCTTGAAAAAAAAAAGTGGAAACGATAGGCCAGCAGCTTGAAAAAAAAAAAGGTGGAAAACGATAGGCCAGCAGCTTGAAAAAAAAGGTGGAAACGATAGGCCAGCAGCTGAAAAAAAGAGGTGGAAACGATAGGCCAGCAGCTTGAAAAAAAAAGTGGAAACGATAGGCCAGCAGCTTGAAAAAAGAGGTGGAAACGATAGGCCAGAAGCTTGAAAAAAAAGGTGAAAACGATAGGCCAGCAGCTTAAAAAAAAGTTGGAAACGATAGGCCAGCAGCTTAAAAAAAAAAGGTGGAAACGATAGGCCAGCAGCTTGAAAAAAAAGTTGGTAAGGATAGGCCAGCAGCTTGAAAAAAGAGGTGGAAACGATAGGCCAGCAGCTTGAAAAAAAAGGTGGAAACGATAGGCCAGCAGCTTGAAAAAAAAAAGTTGGAAACGATAGGCCAGCAGCTTGAAAAAAGAGGTGGAAACGATAGGCCAGCAGCTTGAAAAAAAGAGGTGGAAACGATAGGCCAACAGCTTGAAAAAAAAGGTGGAAACGATAGGCCAGCAGCTTGAAAAAAAAGGCGGAAGCGATAGGCCAGCAGCTTGAAAAAAAAGGTGGAAACGATAGGCCAGCAGCTTGAAACAAAAAGGTGGAAACGATAGGCCAGAAGCTTGAAAAAAGTGGTGGTAAACGAATAGGCCAAAGAAGCTTGAAAAAAAGATGGTTGGAAACGATTAGGCCAGCACCTTGAAAAAAAAGTGGAAACGATTAGGCCAAAGCAAAAGATTGGAAAAAAAAAGGTGGAAACGATAGGCCAGCAGCTTGAAAAAAAAGAAAGGTGGAAAACGATTGGGCCGCAAAGCTTGAAAAAACGTGGAAACGGATAGGCCAGCAGCTTGCAAAAAAAAGGTGGAAACGATAAGCCCAGCAAGCTTGAAAAAAAAGTGGATAACGATAGGGGCCTAGCAGCTTTAAAAAGGTGAAAGGCCTGATAGGCCAGCCGCTTGTAAAAAAAAAGGTGGAAACGATAAGGCCAGCCAGCTTGAAAAAAAAACAGGTGGAAAACGATTAGCCAGCAGCTTTTAAAAAAGAAAAAAAAAAGGTGGAAACCGATAGGCCAGCAGCCTTGAAAAAAAAAAGTGGAAACGATATGGCCAAGAGCGTGAAAAAAGGTGGAAACGATAGGCCAGAAGCTTGAAAAAAAAGGTGGGAAACATAGGCTAGGCAGGCTTAAGAAAAAAAGGTGTGGAACGATAGGGCCAGCAGCTTGAAACAAAAAAAAGGGTGGAAACGATAGTTCCCAGCAGCTTGAAAAAAAAAGAGGTGGAAACGATAGGCCAGAAGCCTAAAAAAAAAGGTGGAAGCGATTAGGCCAAAAAAACAGGCTTAAAAAAAAGGTGGAAAACGATAGGCCCGCAGCTTTGAAAAAAAAAGGTGGTAAACCGATTAACCAGGCAGCTTGAAAAAAGGGTGGGAACGAATAGCCTTGAAAAAGCTTGAAAAAAAGGTGGAAACGATAGGACAGCAGCTTGGAAAAAAAAAGGTTGGAAACGACTAGGACCAGCAGCTTGAAAAAAGATGTGGAATGGCAAACGATAGGCCAGAATGCTTGAAAAAAAAGGGTGGAAACGATAGGCCAGCAGCTTAAAAGCAAAAAAAAAAGGTGGAAACGATAGGCCAGCAGCTTGAAAAAAAAGAAAAAGGTGGAAAACGATATGCCAGCAGCTTTGAAAAAGAAAAATGTGGTGAAACGATAGGGCCTAAAGCTTGAAAAAAAAGGCTTGGACAAAAAAGTGGAACGATAGGGCCCTATGCAGCTTGGAAAAGGAAAAAAATTGGAAACGATAGGGCTAGCAGCTTGAACAAAAGAAAAAGGGTGGAAACGATAGGCTAAG
>NC_087218.1:12780466-12812966 GCF_015104395.2 Macrobrachium nipponense
TATATATATATATATATATGTGTGTGTGTGTGTGTGTGTGTGTGTGTGCACGCGTTTATGTGTACGTGTGTGTGCAGGAAAAGAATTAAGGAATAAAAAGAGCGAAAAACCATCAGAATCAGAAAGCGTAAATTTCGAAAGCAGCAGACTGAAAGAGCAGAGGGTATTACTGCCCGACTTCGGCATCTTATTGCTAATGCAGATTACGCTAAGATTAATCTCGTCGTAATCTCATTTCCGATCTCTGCCTGATATGAAAAATTCTCTTTGATAAATTCTACGAATGATTGTTTACTGCATCTGATATCTTTAAGGATCTGACAGCTTTTGGATTTAAGCTCGTACAAGCCAAAGCTTCCTCATCACAGCTTTGCCATTCCCTTCCGGGGCTCATCCATTTATTTCTACTTGAGTCGTTTGACATTTAAAACTTACAATTTTTTCAAAGTAATTACTATATATTAAGCACTCACATACACGCAAAAACACACAGATACAGCGCACGCACACATTATATATATCATATATATATATATATATATATATATATATATATATATATATATATATAGTATGTATGTATGTATGTATATATGTGTGTATGTATATATATGCCATATATATTATATAAATATATATATACATATATATATATATATATATATATATATATATATATATATATATATATAGAGAGAGAGAGAGAGAGAGAGAGAGAGAGAGAGAGAGAGAGAGAGAGAGAGAGAGAGAAAGATTAAAGAAAAAATTCAACACATCAGTCATTGCCACATTCATACTTTAATTACTGAACTCTGGATGAATCCTGTGTGCAGTATAACTTCCCTTTAGCTTACATGCTTAATACACCTGCATATTTTCAGCATCCTTGCGGCAGTGAGTTAGATAGTTAAAGTAAACTGACTTCCTTGTTGTCTTGTTTGTATGGAGTTTTTACGTTGCACGGAACCAGTGGTTATTCAGCAACGGGACCAACGGCTTTACGTGACTTCCGAACCACGTCTAGAGTGAATTTCTGTCACCAGAAATACATATCTCTCACACCTCAACGGCATGCCCGAGAATCGAGCACGCGGCCACTGAGGTGGTGCGCCAACACCATACCGACCACGTCACTGAGGCGCTTAAACGTACTTCCTAATCTACTTGGAGACCAATCGCAAACTTCCCGCCATCTGTTGGTTGCGCAATGGACTACAATATACCAACAAAACTAGGTGCTTGGCCCCCAGCTCTCAATTACCCAGCTGACGTCCGCTTTGTTGACACAGGCACAACCACCAACCTGTTATTAACTGCCTAGATAGAATTCTAATTACCTTTGCACTTGAAGTTCCCAGCTCATTTATGGAGCACGGGAGCTATGCTCCAGAAAGGAAATAAATTCTTTTCGTCCGTGCATTCTCTCTCTAACTGTTGCATATTTTTATGCTTCGTTTTTTTAATCTAATTAGGTTACTTTAATCATTCATAATATCGATTTTTATTCGAGTATATGTGATGAAATGAATACATGCATATAATGTCAGGTGGCAAAACTACTTTTTTATTTATTATTATTTTTTTTTCTTCAAACAATATTGATATTTTTTTTTATTTTACTCGGGCTCAGGATAAGAACCCTAACGATTCATAGTTAATTTTCAAAAATCTTACGTTTACTAAAGTCAAAGAAATATGACACCAACATACGGAATATGAAATTAGTAATAAGTAAAAGTTAGTGAAATACATAAAGATCTGATTAACAAGTAAGAGTTAGTACAATACTGACGGATTTTTTTTTTTACTTTCCATTCATTCGCTTCTGTTTTTCTTTACTCCATTCCACATCCTCTCTCTCTCTCTCTCTCTCTCTCTCTCTCTCTCTCTCTCTCTCTCTCTCTCTCTCTCTCTCGCCAACGATTCCGAATACCTTTTGTGAATTCTGAGTCCAAGGTGGGCCGAATTTCCGAAACCCTAAAATGACACTTTCAGGTCGAGGAAGAATCCTATTGTCCTTCGGAATTCAATCTTCGAGTGAATATTTTCGGGGGAGACTCGACTTGTGACGTCTCTCTTCTCTTCCTCTTTCTTTTATTTTCTGTTCATATTGCTCCACCCACTTTTTTTCCCCCTTGCATTTTCTGAATGTCATCTTTGATGATCAGGCAAACTTCTCTAATATAATTAATTCGAAATGCTCATGAATTTCATTGATTTTAGACAGTATATATGTAAATATATATATATATATATATATATATATAATTATATAATATATATATAATATATATATATATATATAGATATAGATATGTATATATATATATTATATATATATATATATATATATATATATATATAATATTTTTTTTCTAACGTAACAATAAGTGTCCGCACCCGACATCACTGTAGTTAGCAGTGACCGGCTGCTTACGGCCGTTGACTTGTTTTCAACCTGTTTGTGATATGTAGGCAATAAGTTGACGTCGTGTGATTATTTCGTATAGCTGTAATGTGGACGCACACTCAGAAGACAGAAAACTGGCGAATCCGGACTACTACTGTGGTATTAATCAACTGTCAAACTTCTCCCCAGTTAATTCTATCTGTTCCTCGAGTCCAAAGAATAAAGAAGCAAACCTTAACTTCACTGATAATACAGAACCCGTTGACACCTTTCTACCTGGCAGGTGTTTCGCTGTAATACAACTAAAAATCCTCGAATTGTACTTCAATTTATTTCAGGCACTGTATTACGGCACCAGACCCGATGATTTGTTTGACTGTATTTTCCATCTAAAGCAAATCTACTCATTTACTGACGAGTCCTCTTATGCACTTTTTATTGCCACATCTATTTCCTGGCAAAATTGAACAGACAGACTCAGATAGCATGGAATTAATGATCTTACTGGTATCGACTATGCGGCATTTTGAATCCTCACGCGAGAACTTCAAATTCCTACCATACACTCTTTCATTAGTTTAAATCGGCAAAGGCTGATTACTATTGTAGTCATATCGTTCTAAATTAAAGCGTCGCTGAAGTAATAATCATATCTCACAGCTTCGTTCCATCTCAGAGTAAAAAGGGACATGGTATCCTTCCATTTCATCTGATGTTTATACATTTTATTTACTAAATTTACATGAAAAGACGAGAGTTAGACCTGTTTCATTCACGCCTATTCCATTTTTCATCACATTTTCTTCTCAAAGGTCATTACACTACTTAAAGCAAGAAAACAGTAGCCTCACACTTTTTATTTGGAAGGAGGTATTTACCGCATTGCTCTGACTTCTCTGTCTGAGATAGTATATTGAATAAAGTGGTCATTTTCCAGCGATTTCTCACATTTCCTCGATTGTTTCAATTTCCCATTAAAAAAACATGTGCATTGTTCCCCTGCTTTATATGAGAGAATGAAATTAATCTGATTAATTTTTACGGAATTTAAATGCTCATTTATGCGTTGGTGACAGTTTTTTTTTTTTTTTTTTTTTTTTTTGCATGAAGGATAGAGACCATGCGCCATTTTCAGAAGTCCATTTTATGGGTTGTGTTGTTGAAAGGAAAAACAACCGGCAACAGCTCCCGTATACGTAAGCGTGATTGCGCACGCATACTACAAGTGTGTGTGTGTGTGTGTGTGTGTGTGTGTGTGTGTGTGTGTCTCATTGTTTTTCTGAAAGACAGTCTATCGCAGCTTTGGCGATATTTCTATGAATGAAATAGTAATTCCGTTTTGATTGTCATTTCTTTTCATTTCCACATTTTTTCTTTTCGTTTATATCTACATGTAAAATGTTTCCGCTTTCATTGGTGGCGAAAAGTGTTCAGAATTAATAACTGAGGTGAGAAATGTTTTCAAAGTGTTGAATCGTAAAAGAGCTTAAAAGATTATTATGGTTGTTGTAAAATTTAGACCAGGAAAGACCAAGACTGATTATTATTATTTATTTATTTATTTATTTGGATTCCTGTTTGTTTAATCAAAATGCGCATGCGTTAATCAGCGTTGAAATCTACGAATAAGTAACCATTGAAAGGAATAAAGATGAGAGTGGTTTAATACACGACACCACAAATATTCACCTGATTGAAAAGTCGATCATAAAACTTGACAACAGAAACAACGCCAGGAAGAGATGTGAATTCTAAATCATTCTGCATTGAAAGAAAGAGTTGACTGAAGGAATGTATTTTAAAAAATCATAGCAAATGGAAAAATCAAAGATAACACACGAAACCGTATAAACCGTGCGATGATTTTCCTTTTATTTTTCTTTCATTCGCTTCTGTTTTTCTTTTCTCCCTCTCCATTTTCTCCCGCGATTCGCAGCAATCCGTAACACCTTTTGTGAGTTCCATGTCGACGGTGGGCGGAATATGTCTGAATTCCTAAAATGACACAATTCCAGGTCGAGGCAGAATCCTATTGTCCTTCGGAATCCAATCTTCGCCTGAACATTTTCGCGCAGGATTCGACCTCTGCCTTACTCCTCTTCCGGGGTTCCTCCTCATCCTTAGACTCCTTCTCCTCCTCGTCTTATTCTATTCCTCCTCCTTCTTCTCTTCTTCTTCCTCATTCACATCTTCTTTTTTCTCTTCTTATTTTTACTCCGCCTCCTCCTCCTTCTCCTCTTCTTCCTCCTCCTTCTCCTCTTCTTCTTCCTCTTTCTCATCTTCTTCTTCTTAGTCTTCGTCCTTTCTTCTTCGTCTTCTACAAATTTATCACATGTCAGAAAAACTGTGTACTATCATTTCAATAAAAAATGAGAATGAGAGACTGGGTGACTTTATACTCTCTCTCTCTCTCTCTCTCCTCTCTCTCTCGTCTCCTCTCTCTCTCTCTCTCTCTCTGTGTGTGTGCTGTGTGTGTATCTATATATATATATATATATATATATATATATATATATATATATAGAGAGAGAGAGAGAGAGAAGAGAGAGAAGAGAGAGAGAGAGAGAGAGAGAGAGAGAGAATTATATTGCAAGACAATTCAAAATTACTCTTCCAGTCTCTTACTCTTGGATTGATATTGCACGAAACTTACAAAAATAAAGTCAAAACAATACGAATACAAAAGATTTGGCTCAACTTCTTTACTAAGTTTATCAGTTTTCTGTATGTATGTATATATGTATATATATACTATATATATATATGCATATTACATATATAATATATATATATATATATATATATATATTATATATTATATATATATATATATATATATTATATATCATTGCATACACAATGCACAGAGATACTCCATATGGTACAGAATATCCAATCAGCAACATCATTAAGAGGATTGTGACTTTACTGAAACTAACTAATCCTGCCATGTTCATCCTGTTATTTGAAATAAAAAAATCTGAATCTATCATTATTTCACCTATCTGTGCTATATACACATTAGAAGACACTTTACACAACACTAAACATAATGTACAATATTTCTTGCCATACTTAAATATACAAGATTAACACGTAATTCATGAAAGCCATTCAGACAAACATCTTTTGCAATTTCTTGGTTCTATTATATTTCATTCCAGCAGCAGGACAATTTCTTTGAGGGGGGTGGGAAGGGGGGAGGGTTGTACTTTTCAGGACAGTTTCTGGAGCACTGATATTTGTATCTTTCTGTGACATATCTTACTTTTTATTTCTTCAGTGAAATGAACAGCTTCATTATGGATCATTCCTAGAACTTCCTATTCGACTGAATCTCTCTTGAAATTCTTGAAACTCAATTTTGACGAAACCTCATTATTTCTGCTGTTCCCATCTTCAATGCTCATTCTATCGCATGCAGAGCATCTTTATGAACCTTACGTCATGTATAGATAATACAGTCTACTTATAGATTACTATTCTATGGCGTCTAAAACCAATTATGACCTTTTAAAGGATCTTACTAACTGATAAGCATGACCTTGTGAGCGGTCGACACCGCTCTCTGCTTCTGCTAAATATAACATGTTGCTGTAACTATAGCCGGTTTTTTCCATCTGTCCACCCGCCTGTGGTGTTTGCTTACGGTAACACTGCTTCCCAGGCTTTAGATAGTTACATTCAGCTTACATTCAACAATAATAACAATATCCTATTTCGAATATTAACGGTGTAATTCGCATACAGTAAATTATTAAAACACTTTTCAGTTGCAAATGTACACCCAGATGTCCTTTTATTTACCTAAAACTTAGACATAGCGTAACTATTTAAAGCCCGGGACGCAGTGTTACCATACAAAAACACCACAGGGGGATGGGCAGATGGAAAAAAATCAGAGTATAATTACCCATGACTCAGTCTTTCTTTTAGGAACTGATTCAAAAGTCATCATTATCAATTTAGTAGACATATCTCTATTCTTCACAGATAACCGTTCTCATTGGACCATTACAAACCGTCCCTTATTTTAACACTATCTCCTCCCACCCCCATCCCCGCCCCTTCTATTCTACTGTTTCTCTTTCTTTTCTGTTCATTCCCTGTCTAGGACTAAAGAGCTTGGAACCCCCTAACCAGGCAGCCATGTCTTCACAAATGTATTATTTATATCACGAACTTCCCGACTATTGAATGGAGACGGTCTAGTATTAGACATCTCTCTCTCTCTCTCTCTAATCTCGTATATCATCATCAATCAAGTTACTTAACAAAAGCCATAGTTTATCATTTTCAACTTATTTCCATTGAACAATGGCATAGTTTATTTTCACATTATTTCCTTTTTTATCCAATAAACCATGGCATAGTTTATTATTTTCTACTTGTTTCCTTTATTTATTTCATTAAACTATGGCATAGTTTATCATTTTCAACTGATCTCCTTTTTTTCATTAAACAATTTTCAACTTATTTCCTTCTTTTTCCATTAAATCATTTTCAACTTATCTCCTTTTTTCATTAAACAAAGGCATAGTTTATTATTTTCAAATGATTTCCTAATTTATATTAAACAATGGCATAGTTCATGATTTTCAACCTATTTCCTTTTTTCCATTAAACAATGCCATAGTTTATTATTTTCAACTTGTTTCCCATTTTTTCCATTATACAATTTTCAACTTATTTCCTTTTTTTCCATTAAACAATTTTCAACTTATTTCCTTCTTTTCCATTAAACAGTTTAAACTTATTTCCCTTTATATATATTAAACAATGGAATAGTTTATCATTTTCAACTTAATTCCTTTTGTTTTATTAAACAATATCGTCTGCCAAGATGTTTGCTTCATATTTTAGAATTGTGGTTTCCCTACAGCCGTCTAATTCGTTCGTTGTGATTAATCCCTCGTTGCGTGTTCCCATTTTCTTGATTGCGTGGCCTCGCGTGAGTCTCTTACCCTTCACAGAGGGCATTTGTTCAGGAATGATTAAAAATGTATATCTTTCACCTCACTCTATGATAAATCATCTTTCTATATTCCCAGTTAATGAAATAACCAGCATCGCCTGCTCCTACGTAGCTGTTGAGAGAAAGGTAACTTTATTTTAAAGGTTTTTTTGTTTTTTTTTCTTTCATGTATCTAGAATGACAGAAGACAACACAAATGTTTTATGAAAAATGTATATTTTCACCACACTCTATGATAAATAATTTTTGTTTATTTTTATAGTAAAGCAAGTAGACCGGATTAGCCTGCTCCTACGTAGTTATTGAGTGAAAGGTAACTTTATTTTAAAAGATTTATTTTTAATTTTCTTTCTTGTATCTGGAATACCAAAAGACAACACATATGTTTTATGAATAATTTATCCTTTTAGAATAGCTATAAAACGAAACATATTTTCTCCAGATAAAGGATTTCTCACTTTTTCTATCCAGACTTTTTTGAAATCTCTGTACATTTTTTACGCAATATATATGTATGGCGTCATACTTTTATGTATATATATATACTCGCTCATTTTCGCTTACTCGGGGAGTAAGCTTACAAACTAATTTTTTGTTGTTGTTGCTCTTGTTGGGGGAGGTAGGAAAACCCTAAGGAAAAACCTGAAAAGGTCTGAAAAGGGTGTTTCGCATTGAGTTAAAGATACAGGAATTTCTGGATAGGATATTTATGATTTACTTATTAGAATGAAATTGCAAAAAATAAATAATGTGCATGTTAAACAGAACGGAACAATTATTTCTGATAGAATATAGCGTATTTATTTTCATTTTCGGTGGTGAAACAAAGCGCTATGCGACTGTAGATTTTAGCACGCTCCTCGAGTAAGCTGGGGGTCCGATCACAACTTCTTTTCTCAGTTGTCATCCATGCTCTTTGTATAGTTCCAATTATTACCTCACTGTGATAGACTTAGTTCACAAATTTGAAGGCATCATTTCTTAAGGAGACGAACTTCCTTTGAGTTCTATGCTGGCACAGGCTCTTGCTATTTCAGCTTTTGCTTATCGTGATTGTGAATAAAATTAGTGTTGATTCTTAGATATTTGCTTATAAAATACCAAAGGCAAGTAATCAAGACCTTTTCTGATATATTTATCTTCAATGCTTCATAAAAGGAAGAGTACATTTATTTATGTGTTTGTCTGACTGTATGTATGTATATACAAAAATATATATGTATAATATATACATATATGCATAAATTAAATATATATTCATACATAACATATATATATAGTACGTCCTGATTTCTTGGTTCCTAGGTTCGCGCCCGGGAGCCAACGAAATTGTTATCAACTATAAATTCCCCTTCAGTTAACATACATGAAAATAAATTAATTCTGAGGTAGAGTCAATTAGATATTAAACGACATTTGTAGCTTAATGCGTTTATATGAATCACGGTGATGTGATCAAAACTCATAGATGCATTATTATTATTATTATTATTATTAGTTATTATTATATATATATATATATATATATATATATATATATATATTAATCTTCACTTTATTCGTCTACCGGATCTTCCAGATCGTGGCAATCGTAAAATTATCGCCCGGAGAACTATACATGTATGGCTAAAAATGACATAGATCTGCTCATACTTGGAATGCCTGAATGACAAGAAATACACTAAAAGAACCAGCTTTAAGGAAAAGAAAAAAAAAAAAAAAGTTTCAGAATTCAAAACGATTCGGACCAAACAAGATAATCCCACATCAATTGGAAATCCTGGAATGGTTACAGAAATATAAGAACACATTTTCGAATGATGGGAATCAATATTCTCTTCATGAGGCGACTTTTACTTCTATGAATGAAAACCTTTAAATCATTTATCTCCATCACACATGTCAGCAAGCGACCGTACTCCACTTACATAAACAAATCCCCCTGGCGGGTAGTGCCGTCAGTGCGCTTCATGCGGTGCACTGTAGGCATTACTTGAGGTTCTTTGCAGCGTCCCTTCGGCCCCTAGCTCAAAACCCCTTTCATTCCTTTTACTGCACTTCCTTTCATATTCTCTTTCTTCCATCTTACTTTCCACCCTCTTCTAACAATTGATTGCGCAACTGCAAGGTTTTCCTCCTGTTACACCTTTCAAACTTTTTGCCGTTAATTTCCGTTTCAATGCTGAATGACCACATAGGTCCCGGTGCTTGGCCTTTAGCCTAAATTCTATTATTCATTCCAGTTGAAAATAAACAAATGCCTTATTCCACTGACATAAACAAAGAGAACTATATGAAAGACCAATTAAAACACCGCCATTATTCTTTATATACGAGTTGCTAAACAAGCAAAGCCCCGTTTGGAAGTTCAACCGAGCGAAAAATTTGGTCTGACTTTCTCGCACCCGCCCTGGAGACCATCGCCATCTGTTGATTGCAAAGAGAACTACAATACTCCCAGCCGACAGAACTCTGTACTTGGCCTCCAGCTCTCAATTACGCGGCAGGGGTCGGCTTTGTTGACACAGGCACAACCACCAACCTGTTATTAACAGCCTAGATAGCTTTCTAATTACTTCTACACCCTCAAGTTGCAGTTCGTGTGTGTGTGGAGCAGGGAAGCGGCGCAGCAGACTGCGAAATCTTTTAGTCGACGTGTTGCTCTTTTTGGGTTGCTCTTTTCTGGTTGCATGTAACTTTTTCCCTTTGAATATATTCACTTTGTAAAAAGGAAAAAAAATTCATAAATCTTACTGTTGAAACTATCGATGATTTTAAGAGTTACTGAATGAGCAAAAAATGCTAATAGATTTTTGTTCAATGGATAAAATATAACCAAACTTTCATATAAATAACATCATACATAACTAAAAAATTATACTGAAAACCAAAAGATATCAATAACAGCATATAAAGGATAACGACTCTTAGGGCAAATAATTATTCACTACATAGGAAGGACGCGAATAGGACATACAACGGGGAAAAAAACAAAGCCGTAACGTTTGATGGGGGTAAAAAAACCACTGGATGATTTTCACTTATTTTTCTTTCATTCGCTTCTGTTTTTCTTTTTCCATTTCCACAGGCCGTTTTCCCTCGAGTCAGAACGATCCGAAACACCTTTTGTGAGTTCGACGTCGATGGTGAGCAAAAATTGCTAAAATCCGAAAGTGACAATTTCAGGTCGAGGCAGAATCCTATTGTCCTTCGGATTCCAATCTTGAGCTGAACGCTTTCGCCCACGAGATTCGACCTGTGTGTGTGTGTGATTCCATTTCTTCTTTCTCCAGCTCCCCGTCAGTGCACCTCATGCAGTGAGCTGTAAGCATTACATGAGGTTTACATCAGCATCCCCTCGGCCCCTAGCTGCAACCCCGTTCGATCTTTTTACTGTACCTCCTTCCATATTATCTTGCCTCCATCTTACTTTCCACCCTCTCTAACAGTTGATTCATAGTGCAATTGCTTTGAGAATTTCCTCCTGTTACACCTTTCAAACCTTTTACTGTCAATTTCCGTTTCAGCGCTGAATGACGTCATATTCCCCAGTGCTTTGCCTTTGTGCCAAATTCTTTATTCAGCAAAGTTCTTCCTCCAGTTCTTACTCTTATAATTCTCTTTCCTCCTCCACCTCCTTTCTTACGATTCTGATGTTTCTTCTCCTTTTCATGGGCCGTTCTATCGGCCCTATATTGGTCCATCAATATGGTTTCTTTCAGTGCCAGCTATTGTTTACAATTTTCTAAGATACCTTTTTCTTCTTATGCCATTTCATTTTATCCTCCACGCTTCCTCCTCATTCATTAATTTATTATTCCCACTCGACCTCCATATCTGTTTTTGTTGCAAGAGAGAATTCACTCGTGTCTGAGGTAAGTCATATAAACATGTTATTGACGCTAACTGATTAACTGACTTTGCTCCTAAAGCTTGCGTTCCAATTTTCCAGTCCACTGATGCCGACTATACCTTATTAAAATGCTTTTACCATATTTTTTGTTTCCTTTCACTAAGGTTAAATAATTAAAATCTGGTCGCCAAACATACATACACACTGGCCAACAAAAACAATCCAACCTTTAGAGAAGATTCTCTCTCTCTCTCTCTCTCTCTCTCTCTCTCTCTCTCTCTCTCTCTCTCTCTCTCTCTCTCTCTCCCTAAGCGTGATGTGTTCTTTAGTTCGTTGTTCCTACTGATGGATCTCTCTCTCTCTCTCTCTCTCTCTCTCTCTCTCTCTCTCTCTCTCTCTCTCTCTCTCTAAGCGTGATCTGTTCTTTAGTTCGTTGTTCCTACTGATGGATCTCTCTCTCTCTCTCTCTCTCTCTCTCTCTCTCTCTCTCTCTCTGCTTGACCTGTTCTCTGGATGTTGTCCTTAGTGATGGATCTCTCTCTCTCTCTCTCTCTCTCTCTCTCTCTCCTTGACTAATTCTTTAGTTCCGTCGTGTTTTTAATGATGGATCTCAAGCTCCTCCTCCTCTCTCTCTCTCTCTCTCTGCTTGATCTCTGTCTTACCTCTTCTTTTGCTGTTCCTAGTGATTAATTACTTGTATTATCATCATATTTTTCGCTCTGCCTTGATTGCTGGGCGTTGCTCGGGAGCCTTCCCTTGTCTTCTCCGCCATTGTTTGTCGGAAGATGAAAAAGAAGACAAGCGAGAACTTTAAATTAATCACCATGAATTATGACGCTGTTATTCAATGCTTTACAGACAGATAACAAATGACCTTAATTAAAATCTCGGAGAGTTAGATAATAGAAATAAAAACACCCAGGTTGTCTTTTCTTCTTCTTTTTATTATTAAGAAACTGATCTCTCCTACTCCCCGGCTAAACACCAAAATGATTTTAACGAGAATAACAACCAGAATAAATATTTGGTACGCCACTATTGAAGTCAAGTCATAATAAGCCATAATTACTGAATTTACGTTATACTGAGATTAATATATATATATATATATATATATATATATATATATATATATATATATATATATATATATATATATATATATATATATATATATATATATTATAATATATATATATATATATATATACATATATATATTTATATATAAAGGCAAATGTCACGAAGGAAAGTGAAACAATGGAATACTGCTGCAAGGCCTTTCGACTCTCGTCCTTTACTGACTGCTTAGCAAAGGAAGAGAGTCGAAAGGCCTTGCAGCAGTACTCCATTGTTTCATTTCCCTCCGTGGCTTTTGCCGTTATTTATATGAGTCACATTCCAAATTTTCGTGATTCAGTATATATATTTAAATGAGTGTGTGTCTGTGTCTATGTCTGTGTACATAAATATATACACATAGACACAACCTTTTATAAACATATTTTACAAAATATCGCTAAACAGCAAATTCTGCAAGGGATTTGTCATTAACAGGTGCATCTGCCCGGCCAGGATTCGAACGTGGGCCTTCGTTTTAGATGGAGCGTATAACAGCTTACGTTGACTGTAAACCAAAGACCGACTGGTCAAAGTTAACCATGTATCACTGTGTAAGCGCCTCAGTGGCGTGATCGGTATGGTCTTGACCTGCACCTCGGTGGCCACGAGTTCGATTCTCGGGCATTCTATTGAGGGGTTAGAGATGAGTATTTCTGGTGATAGAAGTACACTCTCGACGTGGTTCGGAAGTCACGTCAAGCCGTTGGTCCCGTTGCTGAATGGAACCACTGGTTCCATGCAACGTTAAAACACCATACAAACAAACAAACAAACAAACACCCAAGTTCGAACCCTGGCCGGAGAGCAGATGCACTTCCCAGGTATAGTATATACGTATAATTCCCCGCAGAACTGAGCATAAGTTACTTTAACTTAATTATAAAATGATTTTGTTACAAACAATTTGCATTAAATGTCGCTTCCCTTTCCTTTTTGCGCAGTGATTGATTTCATCCCATTTTTCAGTCTTTTTCTCTCTGGCGGATTTAATGTTGTGGTTCTTTTGCAACATCGAGTGGATAAATCTATGTAAGCCATCGATTTCGAGGACATATTGTAATGCAATTAAACTGCTCAGTCAATATCGTTCCGTTATCGTATCTAAACCAATTTTCCTTTGTTAAACTCCCAATATGAACCGAGCTGGATTAAAATGTTGGGATGGAAAAATCGGGCATAAACTGGCACTCTTTACGTACAGATATAGCCATGGTCAGGCAACGATGCATACACACTTCCGTCAAACGAAAATGCTGCAAAAATCCACACAGATGTGGAGAGAAGAACATTTTCATTTGGAAGTTAACAATTAACTTCTCATTTCAGCATTAAAAGGACATACATGCACAAAACTACATTCACACACACACAAACACACTGAGAGAGAGAGAGAGAGAGAGAGAGAGAGAGAGAGAGAGAGAGAGAGAGAGAGAGAGAGATTATTTTTCTATTAAAATTAAATTCCACGAAGATGGATAGGAAACTGAGTACAGAACACCCTAAGAGAAGTCTATGGACAGTTTCACCCCAGTTGAAACTTGGTTCAGATTCAGCAGAGAAGGAATAAACTTCATCTAGAACTGCAGCAACTGCATGAAAATGAAGACAATCTTCAACTTTCTAGACAGATATATACATTTGATAATGGCAACTTTAATATAAACCAGAGATGCTTAATGTTGCTATTTCGACAAATTCCAGGATTTACGATAAGTATCGCGACCCAGAGTAATACAAGTCTAAAAGAATAAGAGTGATATCCAGTTTCCAGGTGTTTGAACGCTGTGATTACTTGAGCCTCAGGCGAAACGATTAGTTTGATGAAGGGATTAAGTAGATGAAATCAAAATTTCGTATAAAATACACAAAATTAAATGGGTAACGTAATTTCAAATTCATTAACTAGAATAAACCTACTCTTCAAACGAAAATAGACACACACAAAAACAACCATAAACAAGTGAAGAACAAAAGGAAAACTTCCATTAAGGCGTTAAAACATGAAACCAGCAGAATCTCTCAAAAGATGCGAGATTGAAGCGAGTCAATAAAATATCCATTTCTAGAACTTCCTGATGGAACCAGCCTTCTCCGTCATTCAGTTTTCAGGGAGAAACTCTTCTGATTGATTTATATAGTGACCAGATGAACTGGCTTCGTAACCGCAGAGGTTTCAGACATATAATGAAAAATCGTGAACATGGCAATGATGTTCAGCATATAAATACCGGCCAGATAATGAAGATGAGTATTACATGTCATGCGTCTTCTTGCAACGCGGATACTATTTCACAAGGAAATCTATGGTAAGAAATTGCCAAATGCTCAAGTAGACACCAACAAATTAATAAATAAAATTATGGTGTACGATGGAATTTTGTGAAAGTGGTAAAGAACAGTTTCCTGGGGCAGTTAACCTTAGATTTCTCTCCCCCGCCCCCCATCCTCCAAAAAATATCTAAGCTTGGGTTTCGCGTGAAAAAAAAAATAAATACACACTGATGATAATAATAATACTATGGCGAGGCCACCCCCAACCCCCCTAAAAATATCTAAGCTTGGGTTTCGCGCGAAAAAAATAATGATAAATATACACTGATGATAATAATAATACTATGGCAAGGGTTGAAAAATATGTCAAGTAAATTCTGTATTTTTTCCTTAAATTTTTTTTAATAAGTTGATTGTCTAATCTCATTACGTTACACCATAGGTCCTAGCAAAATGAGTGTAGGTGATATAAAATCTCTGTAATACACGAAATTTCGAGATTATGTTTCTGAGTTTTTACGCATCAGTGCCCTTTCACTAAAAAGAAGAAGAAAAAAAAAGTAAGTTTCATCGCGAGTGGAAAGAGAAAATCTTCTGTAACATAATCAAAATAAATTAAGTGACGAGGGGTGGAGAAGGACTTATGGAGAAGATAGGGGGAATATAGGAAAATGAAAGAATGGACTTTATCAACTGCGACAGACAACAAAGTAACGGAATTAAGCTTACTTGGAAAATATATGGCAAGGAAATACATAAACACTACAGAATTAGAGTCATCACACACAACACGCACACAATACTGAAATTAAAGCAGATTGTAAACTGTATATTAGTATACGGATAATACAGAATTGGCTTCATCACCTATATAAAAAAAAGGGGAAAAAATACAGAAATTAACCGCCGGTAGGAAACTACAAATCGACGCCAGGAAATACAGAAGAAATACACACAACACGCACAGCATATTGAAATTAAAGCACAGATTATAAACTGTATATTAATAAACGAAAAAGACAAAATTGGCTATTAAAAAAAAATTAAAAAAACCTAGAATACTGAAATCAAGCGCCGGTAGCAAACTACAAATGCTTCATCAGCTAAGAAAAAAAACAAACAACAACAACAACAACAACACAACAACAACACTGAATGCAACCCTTCGCCGAAAAGCGAGGACGAGTCAGTTCATTACATCACGCACATCCTCCACCCTAGCGCTTGACGCCGATGCTCCCCGGCATCCTTTATAAATCAGATTTAATTTTTGGTCGATTCCTCCGTCTCGACGGTAATCCAGGCGTCGTAAGGAGGCGTCGCTATCCCAGGGGAAATTTGCGGCTGCTGTTTGAAGTCCCGTATGAATGCATAAATTAGTTATACTTCCCCCAACCATCCCTTTGCCTCGGCATCTTTTTGTATCATATTTTTTATTACCCGCTGCGTTACAGAAAAAAAAATGTATGCTTCAACACGTGCAAATTACTTTAGGGGGAAATTAGTTGTGTCCCCTTCCCCTCCTTAAGAGAACTCTTCGTCTTATTTTTCAATTACCGCCACGCAATAAAAAATATAAAAAATAAATAAAAAAAAGGGGGGTCGAACATATTGTCTTTCTCACCGAGATTTTCTGTTTCATTTTTCCGTTTCTATTTTTTCCACGGTGTTGCTCTCTGTTCCCGTCGACGAAGTCGCCTTCGGCGATACTAAAAAAGAAATCAAATAAATAAAAAACGAGAGGAGGAAGAAGAGAGACGCAAAAAATCACTCCAGATAAAGAGTTTTATGGAACTCTCACGAACAAACTGTATTGCACGTAGAGTCGAGAATACTGAATATGAAAAAGCTTCTTGAAGATAAATACAGATGGTAATTCTGGAATTCTCGGTTTCTGCTTGCGTCTTGAAGGCTGCGCATCAAATCCGTTTCATTGGATTTAGAAGCATATCGACAAATTGTACACATCAAAAGGAAGTACATAAAACCCACAATTAGATTATGGAGCAAATTCGTTCATTATATTAAGCGCTCACAATTAATATCCAGGATCGCTCTCCGGGACACATAATATTATGTGATATCTTTCATAAGAAAAGAAAAATCTTTTACAGATGAACAATAGTCATCTTACTCGACACTGCCGAGAGAGAGAGAGAGAGAGAGAGAGAGAGAGAGAGAGAGAGAGAGAGAGAGAGAGAGAGAGAGAGAGACCTAATTAGTTTGACAGGTATGGAGATGCTTTCTTCCCCTCACCTGGGTGATAATCGATATATGAAATGATATGATGAGATGTTTCTTTTCTTTCCGACCTCTTTTTGCCCCCAAGATGGAAAAAAAGAGAGGGGGGGGGGGGAGGGGAATCATAACGTGATTAATAAACAGGTATACTGAGGCAACAGACTTTCCCGGGACATGAATCTGTGCTCAGAAAGCAATATAGTATATATATGTGATTTTATGAGACTGTTTTTGATATGATTTTTCATTGCAAAGCGTGGTTGAAATACTAGGTTACATGCGATGTAAGTTGCTTAATCTATTTTTATTTTTTCTCCCGACATGCAGCCTTCCAATTGGAAGATCTGGGTTCGATCCTAATGTGAGTCAGGAATTTAAATATATATATATATATACCTATATATATATATATATATATATATATATATATATATATATATATATATATATATATAATGGTAGATATGTACAGAGGATATATATATATATATATATATATATATATTATATATATATATATATATATAAAATATATATAGATATATATATCTATATATCTTATATATATATATATGTATATATATCCTCTGTATATACCTATACAGAGATCAAAAATAAATAAAAAGGAATGATCTTCCCCTTTTCAAAGTTTTTCCAGTGAAATAATTGTACGCAGGCCGCAGATCATTTTTCCTTCGAAGGAGACGCGAAAAAAAAAAAAAACATTTTAATTTTTTCTCTTTGAACGTCTACACATAAACTAATAATAATAATAATAATAATAATAATAATAATAATAATAATAATAATAATAATAATAATAAAACTCGTCTTCCTCCCGTTTCTAGATCTTTTCGTCAGTAAATACAGTTCGATGTTTTATATCGAATATTGTGTCGCCATTGCACCTCATGCGATGCACTGTAAGCATTAACTTCGGCATCTAGTTGCAACCTATTTCGTTCCTTTTACTGTATCTCCTTTCATATTCTTTCCCTTCTATCTTACTTTTCATCCTCTCCTAACAATTTGCTCATAGTGCTTCTACGAAGTTTTCCTCCAGTTACACCTTTCAAACCTTTTGCTATAAATTTCCGTTTCAGCGCTGTATGACCTCATAGCTCCCAGTGCTTGGCCTCTGCCCTAAATTCTAAATTCAATTCAATTACATTATATGAAATATTTTCCGCCAACGAAATTTACATTCATTTTTGTCATCATATCCTCAGGTCTTAAGAACATTTAATTGATATTTCAGAAGTGGTTGTTGCATGACACCAAGTGTTACTTGACCACTAGGGAGACCTCACTCTCAGAAATGAGAGACTCGTTGTCCTTCATACCGAAGGAGGAGGATTGAGGGTAATCAGGGATTATGCATAACTGAAAAGTTAGACGACCCTGGGCAGGGCGTTTCCGTGAATAGGGATCCTCAGGAATTTCTGGTATCCATTCCGTGTTAGTCATTTGTTATCAGAGATGGGGCGACACCTCTTTAACAACGTGTTTCACGTGCGTTAACAGTTCCGAATAACCCATAACAATTAACACAAACGACTAAAGACACGAGCTTGTTTGTATGTATGTATGTATGCATGTATATATACATACATATACACCCCATCCATATATATATATATATATATATAAAATCAATGTCAAACATATACGTACATCTATGTATGTATGTACGTATATGTACATACAAACATACATACATACATTCATAAACATATATATATATATATATATATATATATATATATATATATATATATATATATATAAATCAATGTCAAACAATTTTTGTATTATGTTGTTATACATACAACATACATACATACACACACACACACACATTTATATATATATATATATATATATATATATATATATATATATATATTTATATATATATGTGTGTGTGTGTGTGTGTGTTTATATATAAAACATTGTCAAACAAGAGGTGATGAACACTAGATATAAATCTAGATAGGTTTCACCTTTAATTTTCTAGGACCTCCTCAAGACGACTGATATGCTGTAAACTTGCATTACACATGCTAGGACTGCAGTACAAATAAGCATTAAACCACCTGGAAGAGTATCCATACCTGAAAGGAAACAGGAGCGACAACGGTCAGCGCTCCATTTACAATCATACCATCAACTAAGTAGGAGTGAAAAAAAAAATTAATAACACGCTGGTCTAAAACATAACTGACCTCACATATACCTTTATACAAGCAATCTTCAGTAAGAATATGCATGGCAGTCAAGGAATGTACAAACTTCGTGTATTTATGTCAAAGGAATATGAAAAGTGTAAGATTTTAAAGAAGATTTACCTGGGCCCAATTGCAAAGGTGTTAGTCCACTTGCATGGAAATAGAAGACTTGTAAATAAATGACAGAAATCAGTTGCTTTGGTTCCTTCGTTTTTCGATTAGGTGTATTTGTTTGCTTGTTTAAATGGTGTTTTTACGTTGCATGGAACCAGCTGTTATTCAGCAACGGGACCAACGGCTTTACGTGATTTCCAAACCACGTCGAGAATGAACCTTTATCACCAGAAATACACATCTCTCACCCCTCAATGGAATGCCCGAGAATCGAACTCGCGGCCACCGAGGTGGCAGGCCAAGACCATACCGATCACGCCACTAGTGCGCTTCGAGCATGTTACGGACCAATTCTAAATACTTAAAAAGTTTATTGCCGCCAGATTCAGGCCGCATAACATTTAATTTATTGTCCTTTTATCATATTATATTTATATAGCTTTAGCTGTAATAATAATGATCTTCAGCAGTAACATTAGAGTGGAATAATAAAACATACGAAAACATTTTAAATAATTATTAACAAAAGAAAACCCAATAAACATAAACTTATTAATGAAAACGTTACAAAACAATCCAAGTGAAAGTTACAATAGTTAACTAGGCAATGAAATTCTGAAAATTACAGTTTCTTAAACGGAGGTGAGGCAAGTATTATATAATTAATAATACTGATCCAAATGATCAGGGGGACACCACACGGGAACATCTGCAAGAGGGACAAATCACGTGGTTGCTACCAACAATCAACAAACAGGGCTAACTTCCTCGTTGAGACTAATCCTCATTAACTATACATCGTCCGGGAATATATACCGTGCAAGTTCATTGAAGCATTCAGCTTCCACAAAGCGCGCTTTCTCCATAAATTCGCTACCCTCGTAGCCAACGATGCACGATTCCCAGGTCGACCACCGAAGTATAGCCAAAATCACGCTCGCAACACACAACTACTAGAACGTCCACCCTCTTCTACTGCAGAGTTCCGTGTCCCGCCTGAAGTACACCTCACGCCTCCAACGTCACCTGCTGTAACAGTAATATTGACATATAATTAGGGAACTATGGTATTTGTAGAATAGGTAATAACCCAAAGCAGTAGTTTTGGAAAGAACTATTTCCTACAACTATCACGGGATCGTAACACCCCCACCCTTAACAAAAAATCACATTGATTTTATGTAAAGTGAATGCTAGCAAGCAAAATAACCTTAGTAGCAATAGAACCTGCAGATTTCTTTCCAAACCCTATCTCCGTAAAGAAAAACAAAGTTGTACACAATTCCTTTACAATAGTCAAGTAAAGTATATAATCTACAGACTAAACAAAACATAGGGAACCTTACAAAATTTCCAATAGAAAAGTATGCAGATTTATTACCTATACAAAGCAAATATGCAAAATAACATCATTACACTCTAGACAGGGCATCTGGTATATTGTTATCTTTCCCAGGAATGTGAATAACTAACAAATCATTACTTCTTCAGAGCAAATAGATTTATTTTTACTTACGTGAACCAATGAATATGCATTAAACAAACTTTCCAAATCAGGATGCTCAACTTCAAAATCGGTACTTTTACCTGACCTAGTTGTCACAAGCACCGTTTCAGGTTTAGGTACTATCACCTGTGGATTGACAAAAACTGTTGGATTACAACTTACTTTACCTTGAGCAAGATAATTTGCCAAAACATCAACCTCAGGTATGGGGAGAGTATCAACAACTGCAAACTTAGACTCGCTGGCAACAATGTCTGAAAAAAAATATAGTTCAACTACCGGACAAGATATCCACTCGTTTCCAACACCTTTAATAAGCTTATGCTCATTCAAAAACTTACTGCCCACTGGAATGGCTTTCCGTAGAATTAAAGATTGAGAAGACCCTGTATCTCTAAGTACATTGACATTATGACCCTCTTGCCAATTTTCAAGTGTGCTGATTTTACCTTGAGATTTAAACCACTTAAAGTCGTCATCCACTACCTGTTTATCATTAACGAGCATGGCAGAATCCTTTTTAGGACACTTAGCAGCTATATGCCCATTTCTCCCACAACGAAAGCAAGTTACCCTGCCCTGGTACTTAGATTTAAAATGCTTTTGGGGAGAAGTAGGACCACTTAAATTAATTACCATCATTAGCAGTTACGTTAACCCCTGTAGGCAATTTACTAGTTTCAAATAAAGCATTATATTTATCTTTAGAATAAACTACTGTGTGTTAACACGTCTCATCAGCTAACCGAGCAGCACTCGCTAAATTGTCAATTTTCTTTTCATTTAAGAAAATGCAAAGGTCTTTAGGTAAATTGTGCTTAAAATTTTCCAATAACAATAACTGACACAATTTAGCATACTCACTCTTGACATCACTGGATCTCAACCAATTTTCAAAATGCTTCTCCATTTCACGAGCAAACTCCACAAAAGTTTGATTGGAGGATTTTCGACTGTCACGAAACTTTACTCTGTAGGCTTCAGGAACCATCTCATAAATCCTTAAAATGGCTTCTTTCACTTTAGCATAATCTTGACTATCTTCCAACGACAGAGAACCCAAGCCTTTAGAGCCTTCCCGGAAAAAGCAGTCCGAGCCATGAATGCCCACCTATCCTCACTCCACTTGAAATTTGCCGCTACCTTCTCAAAAGATATGAAAAACTCTACGACGACACTCTCGTCTAAACTTTGGTACGTACTTCAACATACGGGAATCTTCATTACCAGAAATAGGAGATCGGGAACCCGTCAGCCTGGCCAATTCCAGCTCATGATCACGTTTCTGCTGTTCATTTTCTAACTGCTTCATACTAAGTTCATGTTCACGACGCTTCTGTTCATCTTCAACTCTAGTTTTTTTTCTAACTGCTTCATACTAAGTTCATGTTCACGCCGCTATCTTTCATCTTCAAACTCGAGTTTTTTTTAAATCCAGTTTTAGTCGAAGTTTCACTACCTCACAGTCTTCGTCGATTTCTTCCTCTAAAAGCTTGAAGTCAAACGTCCACTCCATCCGGAGCAAAATGCGCTAGGATACCTTTCCTTATGTCATCATTAGTACTACTAACCGTAAACTCCAACTGTAAATAATCCGACACAACCAGCAGTTCCGACTTTTTAATAGTAAACAATTTACTACGCCAATCGTCTCTCCTAAGAAAACGAGCGGCATCGTCATTAGTTTCAATTTCCATGTTTTTACCATTAATTACACCATCCAACCCAATGACACTGCTGAAGATCCCGCTGAGGATGCCAAAAATATGTTACGGACAATTTCTTAAATACTTAAAAAGTTTATTGCCGCCAGATTCAGGCGCATAACTAATTTATTTAATTTATTGTTCCCTTTTATCATATTATATTTTATATAGCTTTAGCTGTAATAATAATTGATCTTCAGCAGTAACATTAGAGTGGAATAATAAAACATACGAAAACATTTTAAATAATTATTAACAAAAGAAAACCCAATAAACATAAACTTATTAATGAAAACGTTACAAAACAATCCAAGTGAAAGTTACAATAGTTAACTAGGCAATGAAATTCTGAAAAATTACAGTTTTCTTAAACGGAGGTGAGGCAAGTATTATATAATTAATAAATACTGATCCAAATGATCAGGGGGACACACACGGGAACATCTGCAAGAGGGACAAATCACGTGGTTGCTACCAACAATCAACAAACAGGGCTAACTTCCTCGTTGAGACTAATCCTCATTAACTATACATCGTCCGGGAATATATACCGTGCAAGTTCATTGAAGCATTCAGCTTCCACAAAGCGCGCTTTCTCCATAAATTCGCTACCCTCGTAGCCAACGATGCACGATTCCCAGGTCGACCACGAAGTATAGCCAAAACCACGCTCGCAACACACTACTAGAACGTCCACCCTCTTCTACTGCAGAGTTCCGTGTCCCCCCTGAAGTACACCTCACGCCTCCAACGTCACCTGCTGTAACAGTAATATTGACATATAATTAGGGAACTATGCTATTTGTAGAATAGGTAATAACCAAAAGCAGTAGTTTTGGAAAGAACTATTTCCTACAACTATCACGGGATCGTAACAGAGCAGGTGTGAATATTTTTTCCAACAATCTGTAGATCGACGATGGAATATACAATTTAAGCCGAAGGTCGAGTGCTAGAACCTATGAGGTCATTCAACACTGAAATGAAAATGGGGAGTAAGAGGTGTGAAAGATATTACAGGAGTAGAACCTCGCAATTGCACTATGAGACAAATGTTAGGAGAGGGTGGAATGTAAGATGGAAGAAAGAATATGAATGGAAGTGTAGTAAAGGCATGGAAGGGATTACAGCTAAGGGCCGAAGGAACGCTGCAAAGAACCTTAAGTAATGACTACAATGCACCTCGTGAGGTGAACTGACTCATTAATCCGTAGGTTCGTTTGTGCTCTTATCATAGCATAGATAATTTCTAAAACTGCTTAACAGTCCTACAGATGATGCCTTAGGAAACCAAAGGCAAAAGAAAAAGAATATATCTTAGTTTTACCAGACCACTGAGCTGATTAACAGCTCTCCTAGGGCTGACCTGAAGGATTAGATATTTTTACGTGGCTAGGAACCAATTGGTCACCTAGCAACGGGAACTACAGTCTATTGTGGGATCCGAGAAATGAATTTCTATCACCAGAAATAAATTCCTCTGATTCTCCGTTGGCCGAGCCGAGAATCGAGCTGCGGACCACCGGATTGGTAGCCGAGCGTGAAAACCACTCGTCCCACGAAGAACTACCAAAGGCAAAGCCGGTGAAGATTTATACTCCCATACATTAGGCAAAGAATACCTCTTGCCATCGATTTCCCTTTACCTTGGGAATAAATTAACCCCCAAAGGGAATCATATATGATAAGTGGACAACTTATGTAAAATTAAAAGTATAACAATGAAGGTATTTGTTGACGGAGATAATAAGTGCGGAATATCTAATAGGAAGGGAATGGGGGTGAGTTGTCAGAATAGGTTTAAAGAGAGAGAGAGAGAGAGAGAGAGAGAGAGAGAGAGAGAGAGGAGAGAGGAGAGAGAGAGAGAGAGAGAATGTCTATCCGTATAGCCCAAATTCCTTCCTAGAGACAGACATGCATAGAAAGTGAATTTCCTAATAGTACCACACATAATTATTTTCACTTAAGGCATCATCTGCAGGACTGTTAAGCAGTTTCAGAAATTATCTATGCTATGATAACAGGACAAACGAACCTACGGATTAGCGACGTCAGTTCACCTCACGAGGTGCACTGTAGTCATTACTTAAGGTTCTTTGCAGCGTTCCTTCGGCCCTTAGCTGTAATACCTTCCATTAATTTTACTATACTTCCATTCATATTCTTTCTTCCATCTTCCATTCCACCCTCTCCTAAATTTGTCTCATAGTGCAACTGCGAGGTTCTACTTCTATAATATCTTTTTTTTTTAATTCAAGGTGGGACAGAAGTAGCCAATTCCTCGTGCATTTGACCCTCTACAAATTTGTACCATATATTATGTACCGTATATATAAGTCTCTTAGAGAAACGCGCTTAATACGAATAGTACAATGAATAATGTGGTTATTATATTGCTAATTCATGTATGTTAAATAAAAAAAACACAAGACTACATGGATATCAGTTTTGCTTATTCGAAACATTATAATAACCTGTCTTATAAATCGTGTGTTCCATTTAAAATATCATTAAATGTAAGAGGAAACCGACCAATATTTAAGCCTGGCTTCCCTAGCAAAATGCAGGAACCCCCAATTTGTAGAGGGCCAGAGATGAGGACAAAGTCATTTTTATGCCTTTTTTTTATAACCGATATATACGTACAAAGTGAGTTCCACTTAATATCACAGTTAATTCTTTCACTATTTCAGTAGCAGAGACGCGCGAAGTTAAATATCATAATTAATATTAAAACTGAAGACATGTGGAGCTAGTTCATGCATATCCAATAAGAACGCGGACTTACTCGTAGGTAGGCTATTTTTTAAATGCTTTTTGAACATCAGAACTTGTCGTGAAAAGCATTTCAAAAATAAGTGGAAACCTACAAATATTCAAGCTTCGCAAATACCTACCAACCCAAAAATTCTGGAAGGGCATTTGTGTTGAATATCAGATTCTAAAAGATCGCTTAGTTAACTGCAGGAGATATTGATACGTAGACAAAAAGATTGAGTATGTAAGGATTTTGGGGAATGTCTCCATGTAAGTAAGCAGTTTTTACACAAGGAATGCAGTCCAAAATTACCGTCCACAAGATTCATGGATTCGCAATTGGGCATGATTAAATTTTGGCATGGAATTCAACATTCTTGGAAACTGCAATGAATTATTGCGAATTCCTCATGAAAAGCTGCATGTCTAGACTATTCTACAAGTCGTTAAGTACATTTTGGAGGAGATGAAGGACACACACACTCATATATATATATATATATATATATATATATATATATATATATATATATATATATATATATATATATATATATATGTGTGTGTGTGTGTGTGTGTGTGTGTGTGTGTGTGTGTGTATGATTCTTCCCCATCCCGCACAATCGAGCTGCGTTCACATGCAAGAATCGGTTCAGCAAACACACTCGGAGAAACCGTGAGTACGGATTATTCCGGGACGAAAATGCCAGCTGACATCACTTGGCACTTCCTGGCGATTCTGATCCATAATGAATGTATTTTCGCTGCGCATTATTCATAGCAAATGCTCAGAATCTCACTCAATTGGACGGCACTCCTGAAAATTTCATCGCGTCCTCCTGGTAGATTACTCCCGCGAGACTTATCTTCACTGCTGTTTCTACTATAGTAGATTCACATCAACGGCGCATTTGATGTCTAGGCCCGTCCCTTACGGTGCTCCTGATTGGCTGTTGGTAAGCCAATCACAGGGCTGGAGACTCTCAGTCTCTCTCGAGAGTTCACATGAGTGGGATCTATGTTCCACCTCTCCTGAGGGATACATCAAATGCACCATTGATGTGAATCTACTATACCAGCTGTTGCTGTGACTACCATTTTGCAATCCTGCAATCACTATGTTATTACTTTTACCGTTATCGTTTGCAAATGTTTTTATATCAGTTATTCGTCATTATTCTTATTATTGCCACTTTTATTGATATTTTTTTGATCAGTAAGAATTCTTATTTTTGTCTGCTGCATTATCGTTTTCACTGCTACTTCTTTCATTACTACTACAGTAGATTCACATTCAACCGAGCATTTAGATCTAGGCCAGTCCCTTACGAAGGTCCTGATTGGCCTTTGATAAGCCAATCACAGGGCTGGAAACTCTCAGTCTCTCTCGAGAGTTCACATGTGTATGATGTATGTTCCACCTCTCCTGAGGGATACATCTTTCAAAGGTATCTCTCAGGAGAGGTGGAAGACACATCCTACCCATGTGAACTTTCGAGAGAGACTGAAAGATTCCAGCCAGCCCTGTGATTGGCTTATCAACAGCCAATCAGGAGCGTCGTAAGGGACGGGCCTAGACATCAAATGCACCGTTGATGTGAATCTACTATATCACTATCATTATTCCTCACGCAAATCTGGAGGGCAAACATCCCAAATGCACGCAAAGGCTAAACCTGACTCTCTGAAGTCTTCACTAAAAGCAATAAAATCTAAACCTGGTTGTTGCGCATTCTCTTTTGAATGTTATTTGCTTCGGACGCCAAGATATAATCAATAGGTCTAATATGACAGTGACTCACCATCCAATCGGTGTGATTTTAAGTGAAGGCCTCAAACTATGCAATGAGCATTGACTGTTTCCTTATGGAATTGCAGTCCATGAGCGCCTTCACGCTCGAAGGTGTTTCCTATGAGTATGTCCCTTATAAAGTAAAGATAGCAAATGCACATCTGTTGTGTGAATGTCCAAAGCATAATCAGCAAAGGCTATCAAGTTTTGGAAATAAATCGAACGGCAAAATTTGGTCAGAATCGACGCCATTTGTAATTAATCCTATTATAATTGACAAATTCAAATTTAAACAACAAAATTTAAATAACAAATCAATATAATTAAAAACAAATCCTTCGGGTTAGACGTGTGAGAGATGATAATGATATTAGCAGTTCTGGTAAAACTATAATAATACAACTACTGAAAAGAGTTCCTTTAGTTCAGCTTCTTTCTACTGAAAGGGGTTCCTAACGGATATGTAAATTCCTAGCGAAAGGTATTAACTATGAATATGCTCTTTCAACTCAAAGGATATGCTCCTTCCTACTGAAGGGTGTTTCCTATGGGTCTACTCCTTCCTACTAGACATTATTGCCTATAGATATGTTCTTTTCAAAGGAAAGGTGTCTCCTATGAATATTCTCCTTCCTAATAAAAGACATTTCCTACGGATATACTCCTTACTATTGAAGTATTGCCTACGAATGTCCTTTTTTTCTACTGAAAGGTATTGCCTCTGAATGCCTTTTTTTTCTACTGAAAGGTATTCCCTCTGAATATACTTCTTCCTATTGAAAGTTATTACCTATGGATATACTTCCTATTGAAAGGTATTGCCTATGGATATACTTCTTCCTATTGAAAGTTATTGCCTATAGATATACTCCCTATTGAAAGGTATTGCCTCTGGATATAATTCTTTCTATTGAAAGTTATTGCCTATGGATAAACTTCTTATTGAAAGGTATTGTCCATGGATATACTTTTTCCTATTGAAAGTTATTGTCTATGGATATACTTCCTATTGAAAGATACTGCCTCTGGATATACTTCTCCCTATTGGAAGTTATTGCCTATGGATATACTTCTTATTGAAAGGTATTGCCTATGGATATACTTCTTACTGAAAGGTATTTTCTACAGATATACTTCGTACTGATAGATATTGCCTATGGATACACTTCTTCCTACTGAAAGGGTATTATATATGGAAATACTTCTTCTTAATGATATGTATATGGATATACTTCTTACAAAAATGTATTGGCTATGGATATACTTCTTCCTACAGAAAGGTATTACATATGGATATACTTCTTCCTACTGAAAGATATATGGATATACTTCTTCCTACAGAAAGCTATTACATTTGGATATACTTCTTCCTACAGAAAGGTATTACATATGGATACACTTCTTCCAACTGAAAGGCATATGAATGTACTTCTTCCTACAGAGAGGCATCACATATGGATATACTTCCCCCTACTGAAAAGCATATGGATACGCTTCTCCTTCTAAATGGTATCGCCTATGGATGCACTTCCCACTGAAAAGTACACTCCCTATGGACACACTTCTTCCTACCAACAGACATTGTTATACTTCTTCTTGCTGAAAGGTATTGCCTAAGGATACACTTTCTCCTATGGATAACTCCTTTCTTCTGCAAGACAGTTTTGTGCAAATGAGCTGATATGATGAAAATTCCGTGTATATGCTTTTTCATCCTAAAACGTTTTTATTTTTATTTATTTTTTTATTTATTCATTTTTAGGTTCTTCATACTGGAATCCATGATCTGATAGGTTTGTTCATATTGCTACTTTTATGAAGGCAATTATTTTTTTTTACTATGACTGTTGTGTCCAATGTAGTGTTACTTTAGAACCTTCTTCAAACGGAATGCAATTTTACTTTTGAAAATCAATGATACTAAATGCTACTGTTTTATATGCCATCTTTCATAATGGAGGCAACTTTATTTAAATGTACCTACACAGCTGAGAAAAGTTCTATTGTATACACCCGCAACCCAAAAACTGCTTCTTACACACGCACACATACATATACATACATACACCCATAACATATATGTAATTATGTGATATGTGATAATACGTAATAAACATCTTTGTTTTTATATAAATGAATAACAACCCGCACATAAATTCTTTACTAGTTTTCAAGTAGTATTTGCAGGATTTCAGTACACCCGAGTGTTAGACACAAACTAGTTTTGAAAATAAATCGTTTTAAGCAATGTGATAAAAATTCCATTTATAAACAAGCGAAAATATTTTAAACTCCAAAACAACGCATTGCAAGAATTTATAACCTATTTTGGCCCCAAGTATTTTTACTATAATTGTTACAACACATTATAATGATTTGTGATTTTGTTTATTATTGCTACTTGTGTGGATTTCGTCCCCGGAACACCAAAAACACAGTACAATTCATTATCATATTTAGTAGTATTTTTATAATGTTGTTGATTTAATCTACTATGATTTATGTGTATTTTTTTTACCACTCTTGTTTTTGCTTACGTTGGGGCTAACGTTAATTACCATCGTTTGTTTGTTTGTTTGTATGGTGTTTTTATGTTGCATGGAACCAGTGGTTATTCAGCAACGGGACCAACGGCCTTACGTGGCTTCCGGACCACGCCGAGAGTGAACTTCTTTCAACAGAAATACACATCTCTAATACCTCAATGGAAAGTCCGAAAATCGAACTTGCGGCCACCGAGGTGGCAAGTCAAGACCATACCGATCACGCCACAGAGGTGCTTTCAAGTACCATCGTGTTCCAACTTTTCTCTCTTATAATTAACAGATTTTATTTTTAATTTTATATTGATGGTAATGTTCCATATGCTTGCTGTTATTAACGAAATTTTGTTGGTGCTATTATTGTTACTCGAAAAGCAGTAACGTAGCTAAATGTCAAAGAATAGAGGGAAAAGCTTTTGAAACACCGCCGTTACCCCAAGCAGTGTAATTAATCTACATAGGAAATAATTCTGCCATCTCATTTTAATGAGTAGCGCTCATGCATTACTTAAATGTATGAGAGCTACGGAGTAAATTAATTACTTGACCGCTGTGCATTAGCTATCGCCGGAAATAATTTCCATATTGCAATGAGTCATTTTTATATTTACGTAATGTTAGCCACGAACAGACTTTATGGAACACTATGTCTACTTCTGGCTGTAAACTCTAATCCAGGCTGGTAATTCTGTATAATTCCACTGGTATTTATTATAATGTGTTGCATCACTTAACGTTTAATTTACAGCTAGACTTTTTTTTGTGCGGCTGTGTAAAATACTGAAAAAGCGATCAAAGTACTCAAGAAAAAGGATTTTACCCCCTTTTTAAATGAGCTCACTTTTTATGCCCATTTGTTTTTATTATAATCTAATATTCGTGTAAATATCGCCTATCTAGACTTCTTAATCATTAGTAAATAATTTTCTCTCCCACTGGTTTAGATGCATCCCTGCTAACTCCATTCTGACATATAACTAAATAACCGAAAGTTATCTGACACTATGACATAATCAGAAGAATTTCGATCAGTAATACCTTAAGTTTACAACAAAGTTATTAGCTATATAAAAGGTTGATCCCCGTAGTAGGGTAGTGGTGTCAGTGCACCTCATGCGGTGCACTGTAGGCATTACTTAAGGTTCTTTGTAGCGTGCCTTCGACCCATAGCTGCACCCCTTTTGTTCCTTTTACTGTACCTCCTTCCATATTCTCTTACTTCCATCTTACCTTCCATCCTCTTCTAACAACTGCGAGGTTTTCCTCTTGTTACATCTTTCAAGCAGTCTTACTATCAATTTCCGTTTCAGTTCTGAATGACCTCATAGGCCCCTTTGGAATCAATCCTATACTCAATTCCATTCAGTTCTATAAAAGGTAGATCATTTCTGACCAATTTCGAAACTTAGTATAAAGATTCTTGCTCATGCTCATCTAGAATTATAAAATTATATCGATTATCTTTCAAATTCACGACCATAAATAGTCTATCTAAGGGCTGACACATTCGGAAAGGTCTGACGATCCTATCATGTCCGGAATGTGGAACTCTCTACCTTCCTCCATCCTTCTTGAATCACATTCACAGATAACTGCTTGATTTTTCCTAATGTGGAATTCACCTTAACGACAGTAACAGAAAGCATTGCATGCATAAGATTATAATTTTGTTCAATCAACGTTCTTCTTTAATTGCTATTTCCTATTATTACAGTTTTGGAGCTGCACTGGCTCCGTAAAATGCATGCCTCCATTTGTATCTCAATGTGTAAATGGCAGAAACATTGTTTCAATAAAGTTTCCGTGATTTTTTTTTTCACTCGAAACGTTTGTACAATGGCTCCAGTGTCGCTATGATCAAAGACTTCTTTGAAGCCTTTTCAAGACAAGAGGAACTGTTTTCAACAAATCATCGATTTTTATCAAATTTTACTGCAAGCTACTCGGATGGATAAAACATGATATATATACTGTATATATACATACATATCCGCACACACACACACACACACACACACATATAATATATATAGATATATATATATATATTCATATATTATATATATATAAATATGCAAAGTATACATATAATATATATTTACAAATTTATTATATATATATATATATATATATATATAATATATATAATATAGATATATATACATACAAATATACATATATATACAGTATAGTATATATATATATTTGTATATTATATATATATATATAGATATAATATATAATAAATATACCAATATATATAAATTCAAAAAGAACGATCAAATTTCTGCATTTTTGTCCTCGCACGTGCTTTTCTCGTCTATTCTGGTGACAGGGTACTCAACTGCTGATCATTCTTATAGCATACTGGTGTAGGTCACGTAACTGATGTGACAATACCACCTGAGCGGATAGGTAACGTCAGTGCATCTTACATGGTGGCACTGAAAGCAATAACATTCTGTACCTTCGGCATTATTGAAAGGGTGTTCGGTCACTATCTACACCCACTCTGCAGTCTTTTAAATAACCCATTTCCCGTTTTCTTTCCGCAGTCTTGCTGTCCAACCTCTATAACTATAATAATTAGATCCTTGTGCTTCACCTCCCATATCTCCTGGATCTCTTGATCTTGCTGGGTCGCTGCATGGGCGAAAAGTGGCCCCAGTGCTTGGCTTGGCAGCTGATCTATCAACTGAGGACAATACACGGAGAATTAAACTTAAAAGTTCCTTATCAGTTCTTCTGCTCTGCATCCTGTAAAATGCGAGATCACTACAACTTTATTCATGAGGCAGGGGTAGTATAATTCAAATAACTGGGTTACAGGGGTCCATCATTCCTTTGTAAATTAATGAATTCATGTACTATATATATATATATATAGAATATCTATATAAATATATATATATATATATATATATATTATAATATATATATATATATATATATATATATAATTATATATTATTATATTTAAT
>NC_087218.1:12815466-12832966 GCF_015104395.2 Macrobrachium nipponense
TTCATCTTTTTTTTTTATTATTATTTTTGGGAGTGGGGAGGGGGTCTATACTTATTTGTCGTCTTCCTGCCTACGATATGTTTTACTCTACCTAATTTTTTTTGTTTTTTCCCTTTTTTCTTTTTTATCTTTTTTTTTATTTCATTATACTTTTTAATTTCCTTTATCATTTTTTCCTACCGTTTTCACTTCGGTCTTATTTTCATTTTGATGGTGCATTCATTTTTTTCTTGCATTCCTGTATTGTCATGCCTTCTTTCCTAAACTACGCTTTACTCAGTTTCGCCCAGTTCTTATCTTTACTGTTTATTTTGCTTTATTCTGCGAGGTTCAGAGATCCATTGTTTTCTTTTTATTGGTTATAGGGTTTTTTGCTACCTTCCGCTATTTTAACTTTGATTTTACTAATTTCATAGAGCTGCTTGAGTTATCTACCAAGTTTTCGCGCAGGTTTTTGTACTTCAGCCAATGTTATTCCAATTCACATGGTTCTATGGTTTTGTTTGGTTTTAAATCACGCCGTTTTATCCTCTAACTCTATGTTCCTGTTTGTTTATCTGTTCATTTATTCATCTGTAGATTAGCAGAGCAATTGAAACATCGCCCTGTCCTTTCAGTCGCTGGCGGCGTCTAAGCCTGGAGTGATGAACGGTCTTTAAAGAGCCTGACGCGGCATTTGTTCGAATTTAAGACACGTCGTAAAGTCCTCGTAAATACGTTGATTCACCCTCTAACAATAACCCCATCGAGACAACGTTGCGAAGGTCCAGTGGACTGACTAACTGATTACAGAATTTAGGCCCAAGGCCAAGCACTGGGACCTAGGAGGCCATTCAGTGCTGAACGTAAATTGGTAGTAAATTGTTTGAAAGGTCTCACAGGAGGAAAACCTCGCAGTTGCAACTATGAATCAATTGTTTGCAGAGGGTGAACGGATAAGATGGAAGAAAGAGACTATAACAGGAAGTACAGTCAAAGGAACGAAAAGGGGTTGCAGCTAGGGGCCGAAGGCACGCTGCAAAGAACTTTGGTAATGCCTACAGTGGAACGCATGAGGTGCACACTGACGGCACTACCAGCTTACGGAGGAGGGCAGTGGATTCGAGCCCCATAAAAAACGACGGTTAAATACCAACTCACTCCGTCTGAAGGTGATCCTTGAATAATTGACCTCATGCAAGACTCTGCTTTGGCTCTACGCAAATGTCAGTCGCGTTGATCATTTATACAGACGGGCAATGCCTTCCAAAAAAGAGTCCCTCTCAATAAACGATTAAACTTTTAGCTTTTTTTTTTCTTTTTTTTTTTTGTGGTCTCGACCGCGCATATTCCTCCCCTCCTCTCTCTCTCTCTCTCTCTCTCTCTCTCTCTCTCTCTCTCTCTCTCTCTCTCTCTCGGTTTCGCGTTGGCAAGAGACTTGCAAATACGTTATCGCCCGTGCGAGGATTCCGCGTATTTCATAACTTAACAGCTTTGTGTTTGTGTTTGTGTTTGTGTGTGTGTGTGTGCGTTCGTGTGTTTTTACTTTGGTATTTAAATCTGCCGTTGCAGCCATGTGTCCGAGCGCACATTTGCATGATTTCCCCTGTTTGTCTTTCTCTTGTTTCGGCCATTCGAAAGGCTTCCGTCGCGTCGTTCCTGGCAGGCATCAATCTATCTGTTCGTGATACACGCTCCCTTAAATAATTCCACCTTTGGAGCACCAGCCTTTTTTTTTTTTCTTTCTTTTCTTTGGTGGAGTAAATTACTAGTTGAGTTGAATATAGAATTTAGGCCAGAGGCCAAGCACCGGGACCTATGAGGTCATTCAGCGCTGAAATGGAAATTGACAGTAAGAAGTTTGAAAGGTGTAACAGGAGGAAAACCTCAAAGCAGTTGCACTACAAAATCAAGTGGAAAGTAAGATGGAAGAAAGAGCATATGAAAGGAGGTGTATATACAGTAAAAGGAATGAAAGTAGTTGCAGTTATAGGGCCGAAGGGACGCTGCAATTGAACCTTAAGTAATGCCTACAGTGATTAAATTACTATAGTAGATTCACATGAACAGTGCATCTGAATTCTAGGCCAGTCCATTACGACGCTCCTGATTGGCTGTTGATAAGCCAATCACAGAGTTGGAAATTCTCAGTCTCTCGAGAGAGTCTACATAGAATGTCTGTTCCACCTCTCCTGAGGGATAGTTTTGAAAGACGTATCCTCAGGAGAGGTGGAACATACATCCTGCCTATGTGAACTCTCTCGAGAGAGAGACAGCGTTTCGAGCCCTGTGATGGGCTTATCAACAGGTTATCAGGAGCGTCATTAGGGACTGGCCTAGACATCAGACGCACGGGTGATGTGAATCTACTATAGTAGTCAGTTTTGCGAGATTTATTACTTAAAAGAAACAGTAACCATCACTACTTTCTTCAGAGAAGTGCACTACATTCTGGTTCCCCAGGTTTTTAAGAAAGAAACTGAAAACACTTGCAGGGTTGAAATCAAGCTCTAGAAACGGGAAGCACTCGTCTGCAAATGGGCGTGGTCAAAATATCGGCTATTCTCGTCCACGTATCGATTGCGAAGTTAACGTTAAAATGGAGCTTCCGAGGGAAATAATTCAAAGAAATTCCTCATAACTCGATGTGAACAGTTTTATATTGACCTTCTTCCACAATGGGGACCAAGAATATTTGATATGAAGAAAAAAAATGATCATAGAATATTTAAGAATGCCTATTTTAACAAGTAAAGAACCACAATAGTAATACCTTTTCTCGCCGTGTTGATAACAAGAAAGCAGTGTCAATTCCCTTTATTGCAAAATGTGGATTACTGTCAGCATTCCAGCGAACGCTTGAAGAAGTCGGTGTCTGAGAAATGGTCGATTTTAGCTTGCGACATTTGTTAGTTACGATATAGATGCGTTTCTCATCGGAATTACCTCAGAAATTTAAACTTGGCATGGAACTGAAGAACGATTCTAGGATCTTTAAATATCCAAGAGACCTTTCCTATTTAAAGGCAACAAGAATCATTAGATATCTTTATCTCATCTTGGCTGAGAGTTTTGGCTTCAAAAAGACACTGGATTCTACCGCCCAACTGAATAAAGCATTTCCGACCTACACGGCATTTATTTAAAACACAGTTTGAGATAATGTCACTCTTCGGGTTCGCTGATTATAACTTCAAAAAATAATGAATGAATGAAACGTGTGATGAAGAGGTGTCATTCCTTTTTTCATTTGTCAACAAATAATAAATGTTTTCTACAAACAGTAGGTTATGTTTTTCTCATTCTCAGTTAGATGAACAATTTTTAACCAAAACATTTTTATGAGCTTGCTGATTAAGTTCACAAGCTAAGAGACAAACAAACAATAATTCGGACAAGGAGTTTGATATTTGCAGTCTTTTGTCGATGTCTTTACGGTCATCCCCAACGGGGCTGGTACTAAACACTACGCGAAGGTGGATACATATCGGGTTAAAACCCTTGGGCATTTAACCCTTTCTGGTAATGATAACATTCTAAACAATGAGCCTATCTTCCCTTTCTGGTAATGATAACATTCTAAACAATGAGCCTATCTTCCCTTTCTGGTAATGATAACATTGTAAACAATGAGTCTATCTTCCCTTTCTGGTAATGATAAAATTCTAAACAATGAGCCTATCTTCCCTTTCTGGTAATGATAACATTCTAAACAATGAGCATATCTTCCCTTTCTGGAATTGACAGCATTCTAAACAATGAGCCTATCTTCCCTTTCTGGTAATGACAGCATTCTAAACAATGAGCCTATCTTCCCTTACTGGTAATAATAGCATTCTAAACAATGAGCTTATCTTCCCTTTCTGGCAATGATAGCATTCTAAACAATTAGCCTCTCTTCCCTTTCTGGTAATGATAGCATTCTAAACAATGAGCCTATCTTCCCTTTCTGGTAATTATAACATTCTAAACAATGAGCTTATCTTCCCTTTCTGGTAATGATAGCATTCTAAACAATGAGCTTATCTTCCCTTTCTGGTAATAATAGCATTCTAAACAATGAGCCTCTCTTCCCTTTCTGGTAAAGATAGTATTCTAAACAATGAGCTTATCTTCCCTTTCTGGTAATGATAACATTCTAAACAATGATCCTATCTTCCCTCTCTGGTAATGATAATATTCTAAACAATAAGCCTATCTTCCCTTTCTGGTAATGATTGCATTCTAAACAATGAGCCTATCTTTCTTTTCTGGTAATGATAGCATTCTAAGCAATGAGCCTATCTTCCCTTTCTGGTAATGATAGCATTCTAAATAATGAGCTTATCTTCCCGTTTCTGGTAATGACAGCATTCTAAACATGAGCTTACTTCCCTTTCTGGTAATGATAGCATTATAAACAATAAGCTTATCTTCCCTTTCTGGGTAATGATAGCATTTTAAACATTGAAGCTTACTTCCCTTCTGGCAATGCATAGCATTCTAAAACAATGAGCCTCTCTTCCCTTAGTGGTAATGACAGCATTCTAAACAATGAGCTTACTTCCCTTTCTGGTAATGAATAGCATTCCAAACAAATGGCTTATCTTCTACTTTCCTTTCTGGTAATGAATAGCCATTCTAAAAACAACTGAGTCTATCTTGCCCTTTCTGGTAATGTCAGCATTCTAAACAAAGAGCTTACTTTCCCTTTCTGGTAATGATTAGCATTCTAAAACAATGAGCCTTACTTCCCTTTCTGGCTAGGTGATAGTCATTCTACACAATGAGCTTATCTTCCCTTTCTGGCTAGTGATAGCATTCTAAAACAATGAGCCTTATTTCCCTTTCCCTTTCTGGCTATGATAGCATTCCTAAATACCAATGCAGGGTCCCTTCCTCCCTTTCTGGTAATGATATCATTCTAAACAATGAGTCTTTATCTTCCCTTTTCTGGTAACTGATTAGCATTCTAAACCATTGAGCTTATCTTTCCTTTCTGGGCAATGATAGCAATTACTCTAACAATGAGGCTTAAATCTTCCCTTCTCGGTAATGATAGCATTCTAAACAATGAGGACCTCTCTTCCCTTTCTGGTAATGATAGCATTCTAAACAATGAGCGTTATATTGCCCTTTTGCTGGCTATGATTAGCCATTCTAAACAATGAAGCTTATCTTCCCTTTCTGGTAATGATAGCATTCTAAACAATGAGTCTATCTTCCCTTTCTTTTGGTAATGATTAGCATTCTAAACAAAAGGCGATTACTTCCCTTTCTGGTAATGATAGCATTCCTAAACAATGAAGCTTCTTCTTCCCTTTCTGGTGATGATAAGCATTCTGAACCAATGGAGCTTATCTTCCATTTCTGGAAACATGCTAAGCATTCTAAAAATTGGAATGCTTCTTTCTTCCCTTTCTGGCTATGATAGCCATTCTGAACAATGAGCTTATCTTCCCACTTTCTGGTAATGATTTAGCATTACTACACAATGAGCTTATCTTCCCTTTCTGGTAATGAAATAGCATTCTAAATAACAATGAGCCTCTCTTCCCTTTCCCTTTCTGGTAATGAATAGCCATGCTAAACAATGAGCTTATCTTCCCTTTCTGGTAAATGATAGCATTCTTAAAACCATTGAGCTTATCTTTCCTTTCTGGCAATGATAGCATTCTAAAAACAATGGAGCCTTATCTTTCCCTCCTCTCTGGTAATGATAGCATTTAACTCTAATGATCCTCTCCTTCCCTTTGTCTGGTAATGAATAGCATTCTAAACAATGAGCTTACTTCCCTTTCTGGCTATGATAGCATTCTAAACAATGAGCTTATCTTCCCTTTCTGGCTATGATAGCATTCTAAACAATGAGCCTCTCTTCCCTTTCTGGTAATGATAGCATTCTAAACAATGAGCTTATCTTCCCTTCTGGTAATGATAGCATTCTAAACATTGAGCTATCTTTCCTTACTGGCAATGATAGCATTCTAAAACAATGAGCTTATCTTCCCTCTCTGGTACTTTCTGGTAATGATAGCATTCTACATGAGCTTATCTTCCCTTTCTGGCTATGATAGCATTCTAAACAATGAGCTTATCTTCCCTTTCTGGTAATGATAGCATTCTAAACAATGAGTCTATCTTCCCTTTCTGGTAATGTCAGCATTCTAAACAAAGAGCTTACTTCCCTTTCTGTTAATGATAGCATTCTAAACAATGAGCTTACTTCCCTTTTCTGGTGATGATAGCATTCTGAACAATGAGCTTATCTTCCATTTCTCGGCAATGATAGCATTCTAAACAATGAGCTTATCTTCCCTTTCTGGCTATGATAGCATTCTGAACAATGAGCTTATCTTCCCTTTCTGGTAATGATAGCATTCTACACAATGAGCTTATCTTCCCTTTCTGGTAATGATAGCATTCTAAACAATGAGCCTCTCTTCCCTTTCTGGTAATGATAGCATTCTAAACAATGAGCTTATCTTCCCTTTCTGGTAATGATAGCATTCTAAACATTGAGCTTATCTTTCCTTTCTGGCAATGATAGCATTCTAAACAATGAGACTTATCTTCCCTTTCTGGCTATGATAGCATTCTTCACAATGAGCTTACTTCCCTTTCTGGTAATGATAGCATTCTACACAATGAGCTTATCTTCCCTTTCTGGCTATGATAGCATTCTAAACAATGAGCTTATCTTCCCTTTCTGGCTATGATATCATTCTAAGCAATGGGATTATTTTCCCTTTCTGGTAATGATAGCATTCTAAACAATGAGCTTATCTTCCCTTTCTGGTAATGATAGCATTCTAAACAATGAGCTTATCTTCCTTTCTGGTAATGATAGCATTCTAAACAATGAGCTTATCTTCCTGTCTAGCAATAATAGCATTCCAAACAATGAGCTTATCTTCCCTTTCTGGCAATGATAGCATTCTAAACACTGAGCTCATCTTCCCTTGCTGGCAATGATAGCATTCTAAACAATGAGCTTATCTTCCCTTTCTGGCAATGATACTTTCTAAACAATGAGCTTATCTTCCCTTTCTGGTAATGATAGCATTCTAAACATTGAGCTTATCTTTCCTTTCTGGCAATGATAGCATTCTAAACAATGAGCTTATCTTCCCTCTCAGGTAATGATAGCATTCTAAACAATGAGCCTCTCTTCCCTTTCTGTAATGATAGCATTCTAAACAACGAGCTTACTTCCCTTTCTGGGCAATGATAGCATCTAAAAAACAATGAGCTTAATCTTCCCTTTCTGGCAAGATAGCATTCTAAACTAATGATCTTATCTTCCCTTTCTGGTAATATAGCATTCTAAACAATGAGCTTATCTTCCCTTTTCTGGCATGATAGCTTCTAAACAATGAGCTTATCTTCCCTTTCTGGCAATGATAGCATTCTAAACAAATGAGCTTATCTTCCCTTCTATCAATGATAGCATTCTAAACAATGAGCTTATCTTCCCTTTCTGTAATGATAAGCATTCTAAACAACGAGCGTATCTTCCCTTTCTAGCAATGATAGCATCCTAAACAATGAAGCCTATCTTCCCTTTCTGGTATTGATAGCATTCTAAACATTGAGGCTTATCTTTTCTTTCTGGCATGATAGCATTCTAAACAATGAGCCTCTCTTCCCTTTCTGGTAATGATCACATTCTAAACGATAAGCTTATCTTCTCTTTCTGGTAATGATAGCATTCTAAACAATGAGCCTATCTTCCCTTTCTGGTATTGATAGCATTCTAAAACATTGAGCTTATCTTCCTTTCTGGCAATGATAGATTCTAAACAATGAGCCTCTCGTCCCTTTCTGGTAATGATAGCATTCTAAACAATGAGCTTATCTTCCCTTTTCCGGTAATAATAGTATTCTAAACAATAAGCCTCTCTTCCCTTTTCTGTAATGATAGCATTCTAAACAATGATGCTTATCTTCCCTTTCTGGCAATGTAGCATTCTAAACAATGAGCTTATCTTCCCTTTCTGGCATGATAGCATTCTAAACAATGAGCTTATCTTCCCTTTCCTAGCAATGATAGCATTATAAACAATAAGCCTCTCTTCCCTTTCTGGTAATGATAGCATTCTAAACAATGAGCTTATCTTCCTTCTCTGGTAATGATAGCATTCTAAACAATTAGCCTCTCTTCCCTTTCTGTTAATGAAAGCATTCTAAACAATGAGCTTATCTTCCGCTTTTGGTAATGATAGCATTCCAAACAATAAGCCTCTCTTCCCTTTCTGGTAATGATTGCATTCTAAACAATGAGCTTATCTTCCCAGTCTAGCAATGATAGCATTCTAAACAATGAGCTTATCTTCACTTTCTGGTAATGATAGCATTCTAAAACAATGAGCTTATCTTTTCCCTTTTCTGGCAATGATAGCATTTCTAAACAACATGAGCTAATCTTCTCTTCTGGCAATTATAGCATCTAAACAATGAGCTTATCTTCCCTTTTCTGGTAATGATTGCATTCTAAACAATGAGCTTATCTTCCCTTTCTGGTAATGATAGTATTTTAACAATGAGCTTATATTACCTCTCTGGTAATGATAGCATTCTAAAAAATGGCATCTAATCCCTTTCTGGTAATGATAGCATTCCAAACAATGAGCTTATCTTCCCTTTCTGGCAATGATAGCATTCTAAAGAATGAGCTTATCTTCCCTGCTAGCAATAATAGAATTCCAAACAATGATCTTATCTTCCCTTCTAGCAATGATAGCATTCTTAACAATGAGCTTATCTTCCCTGTCTTGCAATAATAGCATTCCAAACAATGAGCTTATCTTCCCTTTCTGGCAATGATAGCATTCTAAACAATGAGCCTCTCTTCCCTTAGTGGTAATAAAAAGCATTCTAACAATGAGCTTACTCCCTTTCTGGTAATGATAGCATTCCAAACAATGAGCTTATCTTTCCTTTCTGGTAATGATAGCATTCTAATGAGTCTATCTTCCCTTTCTGGTAATGTCAGCATTCTAAACAAAGAGCTTACTTCCCTTTCTGGTAATGATAGCATTCTAAACAATGAGCTTACTTCCCTTTCTGGCTATGATAGCATTCTACACAATGAGCTTATCTTCCTTTTCTGGCTATGATAGCATTCTAAACAACAATGAGCCTATCTTCCCTTTCTGGCTATGATAGCATTCTAAAAAATGAGCCTCTCTTCCATTTCTGGTAATGATAGCAGTTCTAAACAATGAGCTTATCTTCCCCATTTCTTGGTAATGATAGCATTCTCAAACCATTGAGCTTATCTTTCCTTTGATCTGGCAATTGATAGCATTCATAAAACAATGCCTTATCTTCCCTCTTCCCTGGTAATGAATAGCATTTCTAGGACTAATGAAGCCTCCTCTTCCCCTTTCTGTTCAATGATTGCATTCTAAACAACAATGAGCCTTATCTTTCTTCCCTTTCTGGGCTAATGATAGCATTGCTAAACAATGGAGCTTATCTTCCCTTTCGGCTATGAATAGCATTCTAAACCCAATGAGCCTTATCTTCCTTTCTGCTATGATAGCATTTCAAAAAAATGAGCCTCTCTTCCATTTTCTGAATGATAGCATTCTAAACAATGAGCTTATGTTCCCTTTTGGTACTGATAGCATTCTAACTATTGGGCTGATCTTCCTTTTGGCAATGATAGCATTCTAAACAATGAGCTTATCTTCCCTCTCTGGTAATGATAGCATTCTAAACAATGAGCCTCTCTTCCCTTTCTGGTAATGATAGCATTCTAAACAATGAGCTTATCTTCCCTTTCTGGCAATGATAGCATTCTAAACAATGAGCTTATCTTCCCTTTCTGGTAATGATAGCATTCTAAACAATGAGCTTATCTTCCCTTTCTGGTAATGATAGCATTCTAAACAATGAGCTTACTTCCCTTTCTGGTGATGATAGCATTCTGAACAATGAGCTTATCTTCCATTTCTGGAAATGATAGCATTCTAAACAATGAGCTTATCTTCCCTTTCTGGCTATGATAGCATTCTGAACAATGAGCTTATCTTCCCTTTCTGGTAATGATAGCATTCTACAAAATGAGCTTATCTTCCTTCTCTGGTAATCATAGCATTCTAAACAATGAGCCTCTCTTCCCTTTCTGGTAATGATAGCATTCTAAACAATGAGCTTATCTTCCCTTTCTGGTAATGATAGCATTCTAAACAATGAGCTTATCTTCCCTTTCTGGCAATGATAGCATTCTAAACAATGAGCTTATCTTCCCTCTCTGGTAATGATAGCATTCTAAACAATGAGCCTCTCTTCCCTTTCTGGTAATGATAGCATTCTACACAATGAGCTTATCTTCCCTTTCTGGCTATGATAGCATTCTAAACAATGAGCTTATCTTCCCTTTCTGGCTATGATAGCATTCTAAACAATGAGTATCTTTCCCTTTCTGGTAATGATAGCATTCTAAACAATGAGCTTATCTTCCCTTTCTGGTAATGATAGCATTCTAAACAATGAGCTTATCTTCCCTTTCTGGCAATGATAGCATTCTAAACAATGAGCTTATCTTCCCTCTCTGGTACTTTCTGGTAATGATAGCATTCTACACAATGAGCTTATCTTCCCTTTCTGGCTATGATAGCATTCTAAACAATGAGCTTATCTTCCCTTTCTGGTAATGATAGCATTCTAAACAATGAGTCTATCTTTCCCTTTTTTTTCCTGGTAATGTCAAGCATTCTAAACAAAGAGCTTACTTCCCTTTCTGGTAATGATAGCATTCTAAACAATGAGCTTACTTTTCCCTCCTTCTGGTGATGATAGCATTCTGAACGATGCGCTATCTTCCATTTCTGGCAATGATAGCATTCTGAACAATGAGCTTTTCTCCCTTTCTGGTAATGATAGCATTCTAAACAATGAGCTTATCTTCCCTTTCTGGTAATGAAAGCAGTCTAAACAATGAGCCTCTCTTCCCTTTCTGGTAATGATAGCATTCTAAACAATGAGTCTATCTTCACTTTCTGGTAATGATAGCATTCTAAAACATTGAGCTTATCTTTCCTTTCTGGCAATGATAGCATCTAAACACTGAACTTATCTTCCCTTTCTGGCTATGATAGCATTCTACACAATGAGCTTATTCTTCCCTTCTGGCTATGATATCATTCTAAGCAATGAGCTCATTTTCCCCTTTCTGGTAATGATAACATTCTAAACAATGAGCTTATCTTCCCTTTCTGGTAATGATAGCATTCTAAACAATGAGCTTATCTTCCCTTTCTGGTAATGATAGCATTCTAAACAATGAGCTTATCTTCCCTGTCTAGCAATAATGGCATTCCAAACAATGAGCTTATCTTTCCCTTTTGCAATGATAGACATTCTAAACAATGAGCTATCTTCCCTTTCTGGCAATGATAGCATTCTAAACAATGAGCTCCTTAACTTCCTTTTGGCAAATGATAGCTTTCAAACAATGAGCTTATCTTCCCTTCTGGTGATGATAGCATTCTAAAACATTGAGTTTATTTTCCCTTTCCTTTGGCAATGATAGCATTTCCTAAACATGAGCGCATCTTCACTCTCTGGTAATGATAGCATTCTAAACAATGAGCCTCTTTCCTTCGGTGTGGTTAATGATAGCATTCTCTAAACAACGAGCTTATCTCTCATCTTAGCAATGATAGCATTCTTAAAAAACAATTGTGCTATCTTCCCTACTGGTAATGATAGCATTTCTAAAACAATGAGCTTATCTCCCATTTCTGGCCAATGATAGCATTCTAAAAACAATGAGGCTTATCTTCCCTTTTTCTGGGCAATGATAGCATTCTAAACAATGAGTTATCTTTCCCAATTTCTTTTGGTAATGATAGCATTCTAAACAATGAGCTTATCTTCCCTTTTGGTTAATGATAGAATCTAAACAATGAACTTTATCTTCCCTTTCGCGCAATGATAGCATTCTAAACAATGAGCTTATCTTTCCCTTTCTGGCAATGATAGCATTCTAAACAATGAGCCTTTATCTTCCCTTTCTAGCAAGGATGAGCATTCTAAACAATGAGCTTATCTTCCCTTTCTGGTAATGATAGCATTCTAAACACGGAGCTTATTCTTCCCTTTTAAAGCCAAGGAAAGTTCTAAAACAATGAGCTTATCTTCCCTTTCTGGTAATTGATTAGCAAATTTCTATTGAAGCTTAAATCTTTCCCTTTCTGCCCAATGATAGCATTCTAAACAATGAGCTTATCTTCCCTTTCTGGGTATGATAGCATTCTAAACAATGAGCTTATCTTCCCTTCTGTATTGATAGTATTTCTAAAACAATAAAGCCTCTCTTCCCTTTCTGGTAATGATAGCATTCTAAACATTGAGCTTTATCTTACCTTTCTGGCAATGATAGCATTCTAAAACAATGAGCTCTATCCCTTTCCTTTCTGGTCAATGATAGCATCTAAACAATTGAGCTTCTCTTCCCTTTCTAAGCAATGATAGCATAACTATAAACAATAAGCCCTCTCTTTCCCTTTTTCTGGATAAATGATTAGCATTCTAAACAATTGAGCTTATCTTTCCTTTCTGCAATGAAGAATTCTAAAACACTGAGCCTCTCTTCCCTTTCTGGTAATGATAGCATTCTAAACAATGAGCTTATATTCCCTTTCTGGAATGATAGCATTCTTAAACAATAGCCTCTCTTCCCTTTTTGGTAATGATTGCATTATAAACAATGAGCTTGATCTTCCCAGTCTAGCCAATGATAGCATTCTAAAAAAACAATGAGCTTATCTTCACTTTCTGGTAATGATCGCATTCTAAACAATGAGCTTATCTTCCCTTTCTGGCAATGAGCATTCTAAACAATGAGCTTCATCTTCCCTTTCTGGCAATGATAGCATTCTAAACAATGAGCGTATCTTCCCTTTCTGGTAATGATTGCATTCTAAACAATGAGCTTATCTCCCTTTTCTGGTAATGATAGTATTTAAACAATGAGCTTATATTACCTCTCTTGGTAATGATAGCATTCTAAAAAAATGGGCCTCTAATCCCTTTCTGGTAATGATAGCATTCCAAACAATGAGCTTATCTTCCCTTTCTGGCAATGATAGCATTCTAAAGAATGAGCTTATCTTCCCTGTCTAGCAATAATAGAATTCCAAACCAATGAGCTTATCTTCCCTTTCTGACAAGGATAGCATTCTAAACAATGGAGCTTACTTCCCGTCCCTTCGCAATAATAGAATTCCAAACAATTGAAGTTATCTTCCCTTTCCAAGCAATGAATAGCATTCAAAACAATGCGCTTATCTTCCCTGTTCTGGCAATGATAGCATTAAACAATGATCTTTAATCTTCCCTTTCTGGTTAAAAATTTAATAGCAATTCTTAAACCAAATTGACTTATCTTCCCTTTCTGCAATGATAGCATTCTAAACAATGATCTTATCTTCCCACTTTTGGTAATGATAGCATTCTAAAACAATGAGCTTATCTCCCTTTCTAGTAATGATAGCATTCCAAACAATGAGATATCTTCCCTTTCTGGCAATGATAAGCATTCTAAACAATGAGCTTATCTTCCCTTTCTGGTAATGATAGCATTCTAAACAACGAGCATATCTTCCCTTTCTGGTAATTATAGAATTCTAAACAATGAGCTTATCTTACCTCTCTGGTAATGGATAAGCAATTCTAAACAATGGGCCTTCTTCTCTTTCCCTTTCTGATGATAGCCTTCCAAACAATGAGCTTATCTTCCCTTTCTGGCAATGATAGCATTCTAAACAATGAGCTTATCTTCCCCGTGCTAGCAATAATAGCATTCCAAAACAATGAGCTTATCTTCCCTCTCTGGCAAAGATAGCATTTCTAAACAATGATCTTATCTTCCCTGTCTAGCAATAATAGCATTCCAACAATGAGCTTATCTTCCCTTTCTGGCAATGATAGCATTCTAAACAATGAGCTTATCTTCCCAGTCTAGCAATAATATCATTCCAAACAATGAGCTTCTCTTCCCTTTCTGGCAATGATAGCATTCTAAACAATGAGCTTATCTTCCCTTTCTGGTAATGATAGCATTCTAAACAATGAGCTTATCTTCCCTTTCTGGTAATGATAGCATTCTAAACAATGAGCTTATATTCCCTGTCTAGCAATAATAGCATTCCAGGGAAGGGTTCGAAAGCTTTCTGTAAAGTCTTCAAAATTATACACAGACTTTTTACACTTTGTATTATTGTGGACCCTTTAGAACATTATATATACTCTCGTGATAGAGAGTTTTTCCCTAATGATAGTATTCTAAACAATGAGCTTATCTTCCCTTTCTGGTAATGATAGCATTCTAAACAATGAGCTTATCTTCCCTTTCTGGTAATGATAGCATTCTAAACAATGAGCTTATCTTCCCTTTCTGGTAATGATAGCATTCTAAACAATGAGCTTATCTTCCCTTTCTGGTAATGATAACATTCTAAACAATGAGCTTATCTTCCCTTTCTGGTAATGATAACATTCTAAACAATGAGCTTATCTTCCCTTTCCGGTAATGATAGCATTCTAAACAATGAGCCTCTCTTCCCTTTCTGGTAATGATAGCATTCTAAACAATGAGCTTATCTTCCCTCTCTGGTAATGATAGCATTCTAAACAATGAGCTTATCTTCCCTTTCTGGTAATGATAGCATTCTAAACAATGAGCCTCTCTTCCCTTTCTGGTAATGATCACATTCTAAACAATTAGCTTATTTTCCCTTTCCGGTAATGATAGCATTCTAAACAATGAGCTTATCTTCCCTTTCTGGTAATGATAGCATTCTAAACAATGAGCTTATCTTCCCTTTCTGGTAATGTTAGCATTCTAAACAATGAGCCTATCTTCCCTTTCTGGTAATGTTAGCCTTCTAAACAATGAGCTTATCTTCCTTTTCTGGTAATGTTAGCATTCTAAACAATGAGCTTATCTTCCCTTTCTGGTAATGTTATCATTCTAAACAATGAGCTAATCTTCCCTTTCTGGTAATGATAGCATTCTAAACAATGAGCTTATCTTCCCTTTCTGGTAATGATAGCATTCTAAACAATGAGCTTATCTTCCCTTTCTGGTAATGATAGCATTCTAAACAATGAGCTTATCTTCCCTTTCTGGTAATGATAGCACTTATAAACAATGAGCCTCTCTTCCCTTTCTGGTAATGATAACATTCTAAACAATAAGCTTATCTTCCCTGTCTAGCAATGTTAGCATTCTAAACAATGAGCTTCTCTTCCTTGCTGGTAATGATAACATTCTAAACGATAAGCTTATCTTCCCTTTCTGGTAATGATAGCATTCTAAACAATGAGCCTATCTTCCCTTTCTGGTAATGTTAGCATTCTAAACAAACAATGAGCTTATTTTGTTTTTTTCCCTTTCTGGTAATGATAGCATTCTAAACAATGTTGCTTATCTCCCCCCCCTTTCTGGTAATGATAGCATTCTAAACAATGAGCTTATCTTCCCTTTCTGGTAATGATAGCATTCTAAACAATGAGCTTATCTTCCCTTTCTGGTAATGATAGCATTCTAAACAATGAGCTTATCTTCCCTTTCTGGTAATGCTAGTATTCAAACACTGAGCTTACTCTTCCTTTCTGGTAATGATTAGCATTCTAAACATGAGCTTATTTTCCCTTTTCTGGTAATGATAGCATTCTAAACAATGAGCTTATCTCCCCTTTCTGGTAATGATAGCATTCTATACAATGAACTTATCTTCCCTTTCTGGCAATGATAGCATTCTAAACAATGAGCTTATCTTCCCTTTCTGGTAATGATAGCATTCTAAACAATGAGCTTATCTTCCCTTTCTGGTAATGATAACATTCTAAACAATGATCTTATCTTCCCTTTCTGGTAATGATAGCATTCTAAACAATGAGCTTACCTTCCCTTTCTGGTAATGATACATTCTCACAATGAGCTTATCTTCCCTTTCTGGTCTGATAAGCATTCTAAACAATGAGCTTATTTTATTTTTTCTTTCTGGTAATGATAGCATTCTAACAATGAGCTTATCTCCCTTTCTCTGGTAATGATAGCATTCTAAACACTGACTTTATCTTCCTTTCTGATAATGAATAGCAATTCTCACTGAGCCTTATCTTCCCTTTCTGGTAATGATAACATTCTAAACACTGAGCTTATCTTCCCTTTCTGGTAATGATAGCATTCTAAACAATGAGCTTATTTTCCCTTTCTGGTAATGATAGCATTCTAAACAATGAGCTTATCTTCCCTTTCTGGTAATGATAGCATTCTAAACAATGAGCTTATCTTCCCTTTCTTGTAATGATAGCATTCTAAACAATGAGCTTATCTTCCCTTTCTGGTAATGATAGCATTCTAAACAATGAGCTTATCTTCCCTTTCTGGTAATGATAGCATTACTTTATATTTATAACCTTTCCATCTAATAATCACAGCTTAAATCTATTTATTACAACTCTCTTTAATAATTATAACACTTACCGATAACATTTCCTCTCCTACCCAGTTAGAGCCCTTTCTAATCATTCTAACGCTTGAATGCATTGATTAATTATCCTTTAATTATCTATTGATTATCCAGTAATTACAACTTTCCTACCCGATACTCAATACGTTTCCGTTTAATATTTATAACTCTGTGCAGCAACTACTATTTACCCCCAGTAATTACAACCAAAAAAATCTAAATCAAAATGATCAATGAATCATCAGCATCTACTAACCAACCTAACAAATTCTGATTCCACTATCCAGTAATTATAACTTTCCTTGCTGATACTTCGAACGTTACGTTTCCAATCATTATTTATAACTGTGCAGCATCTGCTATTGACCCCCAGTAATCACAACCAAGAAAATCTAAATCAAAATGATCAATATTACTTATCAATATGACTAACCAACCTAACCAGAGCCGCCGCTCTAACTTCCGGCCCGTTGTCCTCCCACAGACTCCAGCCACGACAGACATGCCAAGCATTTCGTAACCTCAAGGCCCGACGAACAAATCTCGCCTGCTTCAATGCATCCAGGCCGCTGCAAACGCCAACAACTGAAGCCGAAGCTTTAAGGAGAGAAAGGCAGGCAAGCAGTTCCCCCTCTCGGATCACCCAGCCAAGCGAGGTAAACTCAGGTCAATGCGTTTGTTGTTGTTGCGTAGTTATCCTCTTCATCATCTACCTGCCCACAATCAGATCACGGGAAGGCTGCTTTCCCTATCTCTCAGTTTACTGGTGTGTGTGTGTGTGTATGAGTGTGTGTGCGTGTGAATACGTGCAAGTACTTAGGCGAGGTATCACATTCTAACTGAGTGCGTTTTGATGTGAATTAGTGGGCATATATAAATTCAAATACGGTTTGTTTGTGTGCAAGTGGGGGTGTGGATTTGTTCAAGCATGTGTTACGAGAGTGCATTTGTGTACGTGCCTGCAAGCACGTAGACTAGATATTTTCTAAGTGCGTCTTGGTGTGTATTATGGAGCTCACACATCCAGATTTGGTATTAAATACGGTTTG
>NC_087218.1:12835466-12837966 GCF_015104395.2 Macrobrachium nipponense
TTTTTCCCCTGAATAAAGTAACTGCCCCAGGCCATTTAAAAAATATATTTTTCCTAGATAAGCCATTTGCTTATTTTGGGTGCCAAATTACAGGGGTATTAACGGAACCGAATTTTAATTTCCCGGGAGTCAAAATTACCGTGTTAGAAGAACCAGGAGTCTACATACCGGCCACACACACACACACACACACACACACACACATACATATATATACGTGTATATATATATGTGTGTGTGTGTGTGTGTGTGTGTTCTATACATATATTACGTACGTATATATGTTTGTGAATTATATATTACTATATGTGTGTGTGCCCGAGTGTGTTAGTTCGCGTGATAGACAAATAACGAAACAACTTTTCATATTGTAGCAACACACACAATAATTGTCATTTTCTCGACAAGCTTATTAATTAATTAGTAAATCTTCGTAAAATACAACTCGTGACGTCATCAAAGTTGCGTAATCCAGTTCGGCAATATGGCGGCCTGTCTACAGCCAGGTGAGCTTTTGAACATTTATCAGATTCGAAAAGCTTTTAATTACTAGTGTCTTTGATGGTTATTATATATCGTTTTGTTCATTCCTGATGATAATCTTTCTCTAAACAACAATCAGTCTTTTTGTTTCTAGTAATTACGATTTTTTTTCAGGTTTTCTTATCCTCTTATTTCTAAAAAACTTTTAGTGTTGTCTCGTATTCTATTGTTTCTGATGCTAATTATGTTCGGTGTCCGACCATTATTTTAACCGTCTGATTCCGACCAGTATCAGTTCTTTCTGTGTTTCATAAACAATGTTCTTGCACGTTTTTTAACAAATAATTATTTACTTCCTTTTCGTTCCCGATAGCAATTCCCCAATCTCTGCTTCTGATGATTATTAACCGTTATATATTATTCCTTTTTCACTAGTATAATAACACGTCCTTTTCAATCTCTTTTCAATCGGAGTAACCTCAGCATTCTCTGGAAACTTTCCTTATTAAAAGTGCCATGATAACTTACAACTTTCATTTTTCTAAGCTGAAGTTGGTCACCTGACCTTTCTTCTGGCGGCTTTATTAAAATTTATTATTTATCATGTCTTACGATTATCATGCCTTCGTTTCAGTTACTGTGGCTGTCACGTCTGGATCTCTCAAAATGCCTTTGTATAAATGTTCCAAGTTCTCGTATGTCTTTATCATACGAATACAAAGCATCTTGGGTTTTGTGTCCCTTTCTTCCCTCGTAAAATGATGAAAAGCTGCAAAATAAATGAAGTTCTTCGTTCATTTGTCAAAGCCTCTTCATGTTGAACATCTTGATCAAGCACGGCTCTCACGCACTGATTTCTCTTTGAATACGCCGATCTCAGTGTCTTTTGTTTGCCTACTTAAGCCTCAGATTATCATATGAATCATTTAAAAGAAAGCAATGATAAACTTGCCACGAGCTTGTTAACGATAAGTTTCGAAGACCAGAAGATTAAGAATACGTAAATACAATGATGCATATCTTAGTGCTTGTATAAAAATAGTAATGTTTATTTTGCTGAATAATTTCACTCTTTGTAAAATAAAATAAAAGGATTAATATTTCAATACAAATGTCACGGTGTTGCTGAAACCTTATCATTTCCAGTCATCACAAAGTCGGCGTTTAAATCAAACATTTCAGTGTCAAGGATGTTTTACCTTATTTTGCTAGCTCTTCATCACTGCTTTTCACAAAGGTATCAGAAATAATGCATCAACTAAACGAATAAGAAACGTTTGACCTTTTGCCTAAGCCACTGAAAATACTAGACTCAGAAATGTACAGAAATATAAGAGAACATATTTTTATTGCACAAACGACGGCTTCCCCCCCGGTGTTACATTAGAATAATATGTGACTATCATGTCATAAATTTGCGCTGGAAGCTTCTTGACATATCAAAGATTGGTAATATATGAAGAATGAAACATTGCATATAACCTCGAGCGTTTCCCGCAGCCAATAAAAATAAAAATCGACTGCAAAACATAAGTAGGAAATTCACTTCGTTTAAAGAAGATGAAATTGGGTGACTGTCTCACATAAAATACGCTTACAGCTACGAGAACTCCAGATCCATATTTTCTGGTTTATTTATTATTTTTTCTATAATAATTCGAGATTAATTTCGAAGACCGTCTCTCTTTTTCTGGCAGAAGAAAGAGCCTGTGCTAGTAAAACTACAAAAGAGCCATATTAGTTTTACGACTGAAATAAAATAATAACAATCAAACATCCTAAACAACTATTAGGTCTCACAATATTAAACAGCAACAAAGTATCCGAAAAGTTCCTGGTGTTCTGATAACCCCAAAAAATAAGATTTAAGAGAGGTGTTAATTTACCTTAAGGTCCCATTTCAGTATCCTAATGAAAAGGTCATGTTAAACGTAAAAAGTAGCGTTATGCCTAACAATATAATGGCGTAAAAAGATAACTGACAAAGAAAAAAAAAAAAAGACTGAAGGAAATATTA
>NC_087218.1:12847966-12880466 GCF_015104395.2 Macrobrachium nipponense
TTTATAAATATATTGTCAAAGTATGAGTGTAGTTTTGAGATATTTCTCATCTTCCAATATAAATCGTACGATACTTGAAAGACATATTTTTCTTAGAAGGCACAACAATTATTTAACAGCATGTCATATCATAATTGAAATACAAGATCTCGAACATGAAACCTGTGTGAAACAAACAATAGTTTAAATCTTTCACTTCGCACATTTTCACTTCAGGTAAAAGGGAAAGACAATTATTACGAACTACCATGAGTCTATAAAAAGAGACGGGGTTTGTGACTAGAAAAAAAAAAAAAACTTTGGAATCACATTGCAATGAATAACACATTGCAAGAAATTACAAGAAATGTGATACATACTCTCGGGATGACAAGAGCAGAGGTACTAAGTACCAACATGCAAAAAAAAAATTATTAACTTATTACAATGCTACATACTTAACACGCAAAAGGTCGCGAAATTTCCCATCGACAATAGCAGATGGAAAGCAAGGAACGTCTTACAGTGTAAGGCGATGCATTAATAATAAATTAGTTAAACGAGAAACAGAATGAAAACTAATAGAAATTGGCAGCTGGCTTTAGTTACGAGAGACAAAATAACATAACATTAGGGTATCTACGTCAATAAAGAAAAGAATACACCTACTGACAATACGGATTTTAGCACTGGATAAACTATGCACAACAATAACATTGTCAAAATTCAATTTCAAAAATTATATATATAATAAATATACATATTTATATATATTATATATATTATACATTATATATATATATATATATATACTATATATATATATATATTATATATATATATATATATATATATATATAATTGATACCCTGCCTTTAGGACTTCGTTGATACGTCTTCATAAAAACTTAATGATTAGTAGGGAAAAACTCTCTATCACGAGAGTATATATAATGTTCTAAAGAGGTCACAATAATACAAAGTGTAAAAAGTTCGTGTATAATTTGGAGACTTTACAGAAAGCTTTCGAACCCTTCCCTGGGTTCATCTTCAGTCCAAATGGACTGAAGATGAACCCAGGGAAGGGTTCGAAAGCTTTCTGTAAAGTCTTCAAAATTATACACGGACTTTTACACTTTGTATTATTGTGGACCCTTTAGAACAACTTAATGATTGTTGGGACATCACACAAACACGCCTGATGCCCACAGGCATGATTATGATCGCAGCATATAAACCCAAGCTTGAAACACGAATCATAACCAGCGTTGGGGCATTGGGGCATCATGCACCTTCAGACCTGAAGCATAGTAAGGTTTGCAGCAACCTACACCTAAGCTTGAATCATGCCTCATAACAAGCGTTGGGCACTTGGGCATCATGTACCTTGAAACCAGAAGCATAATATGGGGTAAATTCTTGAAGTTCTAGACATATTTTGAGTTGGGCCAACAACCATCATGGCTAATAAATACCTTAGCTTGGACCACGAACAACAAACATTTGGAGATAGATACATCCTCATGGGTGTCTGGAGCCACTTTTTTCAGCTCATTCAAAGCTAAAGGCGTCGCAAGACGAAGTAAAAACACCTGAGTTTGAACGGAGAAACAAAAAGGAATTGGGGCACCGTGGGGTATGACAGAAGTTCGTTCCATACTTCATCAAAACGTAAGAGGTGGTAACAGAACATGTTCGATACAGAGGTCGACGACATAATCTCTGATGAACCTCTGCGAACAGGCTGCACGAGGACTTCTAGTTCACGGAGTTGAGCGACTTTGTCTGTGATTCAGCAGATCCAAAGGGCTGTACCGGGTAGTCGCAATTCAAGTCGTTCATAATGACACTACCTCTTAAATGTACCTTCAATAACCGCATGATTACTGTTAAATGGACTGCTGGTCTTATCATGATTTGCCAGAAGTGTAACATTCCCGGATAGATACAAGAACTTGTTATAAACTGAAACATACCAACCCGCACAATATAATTTATTGAAACGGCTCTTTGCATGGAGTTAGTTCAATGAATGTGTGTGTATTTGGTGAAATACCAAAATCCAGGAATTTCATGAAATCTGTAAGGAATATGGGAAATGACAAATTCGCTTAGGAACATCCCCGAGGACTAGGGCTAAACACGGCGAAAGAGGGATTCATTAGTGAAGATGCATCACTGTTTCGCAGTGTTTATCACTAGACCTCGGAATCCAATGTTCCTAAGCGAACTGCTCCTTTCACATAATCCCTAGGATTTTTATTTATTTACTGTAACGCATAAAACCACCTATATGATAACATTTATAATATTATTTATCTTATAAATATATATAAATATATAATATAATAATATATAATATATAATATTATTATATATATAACACATAATGTATACATTTATATATAATTTATTTAATATATATAATATATATTAATTTAGATATATATCTCTCTATAAATATATATATTATATATATCTACCACATTTATATATGTAATATGTGTGTGTTTATAATATGATATATGTATGTATATGTATATATGAATATATATATATATATATATATATATACATACACACACATATATATGTGTGTGTGCGTGCGTGCGTGCGTGCGTGCGTGTGTGTGTGTGAGCAAGAACAAACAACGTCCACACCCTGAAAGAAGTGCAAAAGAACGACAGCAAAATGTCCGCAATATTACTCCAATATTTTGTGCCAGACCGAGGCACAGCATCAAGAAATAATAGGCATTTTCCCCGACAGCTGAATTAATTGAACTGACATTGGAAACAATCTGAACTTAATCCAAGTCGGCGTTTTTCTGGCCTTCATCAGCCATCCGTATGAAAGAAGGATTCAGAAACGAAAATCAAAATGGTTTACGTAAATCCCTGGTAGCTCACACGCAATTGCACTTCCGACTTCGCAATTAATTTCCATCAGAAACCAAGTCGCGAAATTTAATTTTCTGTCTTCTATCGCAGATGAAAAGGGAAAAATTCGCTGTAAAAAGAAAGAAAACACTTTTTAAAAAGTGAAATTAAAAGCTCCAGCGATGAGTTGCATTCTTCATATTTGGTCGATGCACGTGTAAATGTGTATATATATATATATGTGTGTGTGTGTAATAATGTGTGTGTATTCATATATTATATATACAGACATATATATATATATATATATATATATATATATATATATATATATATATATATATATATATAAATAATAGATATATAGTATGTGTGTGTGAGCGCAAACCTAAGGTTTTGCATAACTCTGTTAGTTTCCCTCGATGTCTTACATAACGGCCATTCTGTAAATATTAAAAGCACATAACGTTAGCGTTATGTGTGTGCATATATATATATATATATATATATATATATATATATATATATGTGTGTGTGTGTGTGTATGTGTGTGTGTGTGTGTGTGCGTGTGTACGTATGTGAGCACGAACCTAAAGTTTTACAAACCTCTGTTTGTCTCCCTCAATGATTTATATAACGACCATTCTGTAAATATTAAAAGCACATAACATCAGCCCTCATCAATCAAAATTTCCACCCTCATCGACCCGTTAATTCCACGCAAAATGAGTGATAGTTACAAAGTCATATCTCAACAAATTACAGTCTGTGACTCATACGTAAGGCCATTTTTGATGACCTAATCCAATTACCCAGGAGGTTATGGTCATTAAGGACAATTTATTCCTCAACTGCAGATTAGACGACGTCCTAAGGCATCGCTAATGGGCCTGTCTTTTAGGTCACGCCATGCTCACGAGTCTTGGGAGTAAATCGGCCACAGGCGCTTGTTCTAATATGTCCCATTATTTTCCCCTTTTCGTGACTAGTGAAGTAAACGCTTTATTTCAGTGCGCCTTTTTTTCCCTAAAGGGCCAAGTCAGTTTATTTTCTGTTTCACCAAGCTTTTCGATTGCTATTAATGCCTCCATTTTGTAGTCTAACCTATCACCCTTCTTGTCATGATTATTCATCCACGATATGTTTTGAAAAGATTAAACTCCTACTTCTGGAGCCCTTCTATGTTTGCGATTGTGAAAATGAATGAGTCATTTTAAAACACAGACACATCGTCACTGAAATGACAAAACAAATTTGCATACGACATATCCTTGTCATATATTTTTCTCTCTTCGAAATTCTTACAGAAAAAAAAACACAAAAAACTTTATATCTCCGCCAGCAACCTCTTCCTGTTATTGAGTATTTACTTCAAAAGCCAATTCCCCTCCCATGCTGTCTACCATGCTGTCTAGATTTGCGAATCTAAAATATAATAATAATAATAATAATAATAATAAAATTAATAATAATAATAATAAAATAATTTAATAATAATAATAATATAAAGATGACCCAGGGAAAGTTCGATAGCTTTTGTAGTTTAAAAATCATACACGACTTGCAACATTTTTTATTATTATTTACCTCTTAGAATATTATTATTATTATTATTATTATTATTATTATTATTATTATTATTATTATTATTATCATGATTCGCAAATCTAGACAGCATAAAACTATTTAAAAAAAAGCTTTCGAACCCTTCCCTAGGTTCATCTTCCCAGGGAAGATTCGAAAGCTTTTTGTAAAGAGTTTTAAAAAAAATAAAAATCATACACGGACTCGCAACATTTTTTATTATTGTGGACCTATTAGAATATTATATATACTCTCGTGATAGAGAGTTTTTCCCAAATAATAATAATAATAATAATAATAATAATAATAATAATAATAATAATAATAATAATAATCAACCAAACAAAACTTCTTTCAGTTTTTCTTCTGAAGATTGAAAAAAGAAACCCACAAATTCAATTTGTAACTTGTTTTACTTCTAAGTATTTACATTTAGTTTTACTCCACACTCGAGTACTTTCAGGCCCTTCTGTGGCCCATTTCTCAAGAGATGTTGGGATGTTAGCCTGGGTCAAGGCCCACCGCCGTCTTCTGAGAATGGGCCACAGAAGGGCCTGAAAGTACTCGAGTGTGAGTAAAACTGAAATGTAAATACTTAGAAGTAAAACAAGTTACAAATTGAATTTGTGGGTTTCTTCTTTCAATAATAATAATAATAATAATAATAATAATAATAATAATAATAATATAATAATAATAATAATAATAACAATAACAGGAAGAAGAAGTAGAAGCAGAATTAACGCCATAGTAATACTGACAGTAATTATCATTGTTGTATTCCAACTCCAGACCACAACTAGAGAAGCAGACACTTTAGTAGTACCAGAGAAACTCCAACACGGAAATCGGCAGACTAATACAAAACGATTAAAACTTTGAAGTCTAATACGAGTTTAATGGCACTGCAACTTCAGAACATTACGCTAAATTAGCAAAAAATGTAGAAAGCGTAATTAACCTCTACGTCTGTTGGTATTGGTGGCGTCGTAGTGGTAATTCAATGGCACTGCTAAAACATCGCCAGAGACAGTCAGTCCTTTTCATATCGCCGTGATAAATTCTGAGGACGAAGTATTTCATGCATTTTGGTATTTTATGCGTTTTGCTAAAAGTATTTTATGCCTTTTGCTAGCCGTGATAAATTCTGAACGACGAAGTACTTTATGCATTTTGGTATTCTATGCATTTTGCTAAAAGTATTTTATGCATTTTGCTAGCCGTGATGAATTCTGAATGACGAAGTATTTCATGCATTTTGGTATTTTATGCGTTTTGCTAAAAGTATTTATGCCTTTTGCTAAGCCGTCATAAATTCTGAACGACGAGTACTTTTATGCATTTTGGTTATGTCATGCATTTTTGCTAAAAGTATTTTATGCATTTTGCTAGCCGTGATGAATTCTGAATGACGAAGTATTTCATGCACTTTGCTTCTTAGACTTTGTTCTTTGTCCAAAACAACAGAGTTTTGGTATGACTTTCGTCTCCCTCTAGAATTTCAGTGATGCTTTCCGTATGGTTATTTAACATCTTCCTGTAACAGGATTATGTGTCCCATCCTTCAAGAATGACGGAAATATTTTAGTAATTTTGCAATTGCAAAGTTCTAATAATATATCAAGTACATTATGTAGCTCAACATTTCCTGTTTACGATTTTGCATCCAAACAGAGACTGACATATGGGCATGCAAGTACAATATTTAGTTGACAATACTCCCTCTCTATCGAATAAAGCAATAAGTAACATGAACTATTGACGCGAGTCACTGAATGTTAGTAAACCTGGAAAAAATATAAAAAAGGAGTTCGTAAAGAAAATTGACTATTTATGTCCTTCCTCGACGCTTCAACTTATACCTATCAAATGTTGTGACATAAGAATAAAGAAAAGAGAAAGAAAAAGACAGAACTTCTACTGCATATTCTCACAGTTGTAGAAAAATGAACTATATAAAAATAAAGCCAGGATGATTTATGATTTATAAAATGCAAAGGGTGATTCTAAAGATAACTTACTTTTCTGCCAGATTTATAACGAAAATAATTGACATAGGAAAGAAAAACTGTTGTTATGAAAAATTTAAGTTTTAAGCTACGGTGATGGAACGCCAGATATCACATAAAGTACTGAAATCAAATAACCGAGCGACAAGATCTTAGGACATCTTTTTCTTTTTCCCTGTCAATTCCTTCTATACTTACTTCTTATATCACATCCTCTAAAGTGGGCTGATGAATTTTATTTTTTATTCCACTTGCGCTAATTAGCAAAATAGAAAGTCAAGAGACGGTGGAACATATTACGCATACTAAATCAAATACTTATATATATATATTATATATATATATATATATATATATATATATATATATATATATATAGAGAGAGAGAGAGAGAGAGAGAAGAGAGAGAGAGAGAGAGAGCGAGAGAGGCACAAGCATACACGCATTTACAATATATATATATATATATATATATATTATATATATATATATATATATAGAGAGAGAGAGAGAGAGAGAGAGAGAGAGAGAGAGAGAGAGAGAGAATCTCCAGGTACATGCACGCACTTATAAAAACAAAGAAAAAAAACCGTTCCTATTGCCTTTTTTTTCTTTCCTTCTTTCTTTTTTTACCATTCGCTTGTGCGTTCACTATACTTATATCAGAGGATTCAAGTAATCTGTCTTGCCATTCTCAAAGCTTTGCTTTTAAGACCTAAGGCTTTCCACAGAGCGTATGCCAGTGTTTTATTCAAGCCCTCTTACGTGTCGACCACGCCTACACCCAGTCCTCCTCCAACACCCATCCGAAAGGGCCTCCCTGGAAGTTCAATAAACGCCTTTGTTGAGGGAACTCAAAGAATTTTAAAGTGGACAGAGCGGGGTCCAAACAACACCATCAATGGAGATGGAGTTCTTGTCGCCTTTGGGTTAATATTGTTAAGTGGCTCGAAGTCTCGTCATATCTGAATGTAGTAGCAGGCAGGACAAATCGTACAAAAGTCTCCTTACACAAACATAAGACAGTAACACGTATGCTATACAGCTGATCGCTCAGCGAGTGAGGTTGAGGGCCAGATCAGGTTAGCAATATGTGGAAGACCACTAAGAAATGTAGTCGGTTTGTGGTATGTGTGCATAAACGTATATGTAAATATACAATCATACATACATACATACACATTATATATAATATATATATATATATATATATATATATATATATATATATATATATATATATATATATATATACGCATACGAGCTAGAATTTATACATATATTTTTACATATGTATTATATATATTATATATATATATATATATATATATATATATATATATATATATACGAGCTATAACTATATATATTCTTATATATGTGTATATATATATATATATATATATATATATATATATATATATATATATATATATATATATACACGCATACGAGCTAGAATTTATACATATATTTTTACATATATATATATATATATATATATATATATACGAGCTATAATCTATACATATATTCTTATATATGTATATGTATGTATGTATGTATGCATGTATGTATATGTACTATATATGTATATATATACGAGCTATAATTTATACATATATTTTTATATTTATCATAGTATTTTTGTACATGTAAAAAAAATAAGGCATCATTATCAAGATTAAGACTACATTAACACTGTGGATTCAAAATTGCTCACCTTCCCTTCTGGCTACCTCGTAATCAGATTAGTATCAGGTGAGGGGAATGACAAGAAAACGATATCCTCTAAATAAGACAAAATTCTCCAGCAATTTAATAAACTTCAAAGAAAAAAAAGTACTGAAAATAGTCACAATAACAATATCACGCTTAACGCGTTTCTCCTTCGGGAATTTGTCGACAAAAACGATACCCAAATCTCTCGAACGGGAATTCCGACGGGGATTCACTGCAGTTTATTCAGGGGAGAAAAACAGGCGCGGTCGTTAGGCATCTCCAGGAAGCCTTCCCTCGCTAGGTACATATACTGTCGTAATGTATTACACCGAGAGTTTTCTTTTCACAAAGCCGGGTAAATGTTGTATTCGGCTACGGAATCCACTGGCTAACGTGGTTTCCCAAGATCTACAAACTGCAGTGTTTTAATGAAGATATTGTAATTGATAAATTTCTATTTTAGGTCTGTCATAACTACGGTTGCTGTTCCAGCATAAAAGAACGATAAATTTAGGTGAAAACTTATAAACAGAAAAATAAAAAGCGAGCTATGAATTATGAAAATTACAGAAAATATTGTTAATTGATAAAATTCTACTTTAGGTCCCTCATGATTATGGTTGCTGCACCTACATAGAAGAACGATAAATTTAGGTGAAAACCTGTAAATAGAAAAATAAAGATCAGGCAATGAATTATGAAAATTACAGAAAATATTGTAATCAATAAAAATCTATTTTAGTTCTGAAATGATTATGGTTGCTCCCGCTAGTACAGAGTACGGTAAAGGCGAAAACTTGTACACAGAAAAATAAAAAGTTATGAATTAGGATCCAGGACATATATAAATTACATTGTAATCAACGTCCATCACCGCAAAGATTCTTATTACCTGATTAATGAGAATCGTGGGCGTTAATAGCATATCAGTGGGAGGAATGACTGCTTTTATGAGGCTTTTATGAGTTTGACTTCCTAATAAATATTCCACCTATTAGACTTAGCCTGAATACATACTTTGCGACTCTTCAATCGGATATTGTATTATATATTTCGTTTAACGTAATGACTTCCGTAAAACTGGTTAAAATTTCAAAGGCCTTTGCCGTGCTTAAAATTGCAATTAATCATCTAAGGGAAACTTCGATGCAATTAATCAATTCTGAGGGAAACTTCAACGCAATTAATCAATTCTCAGGGAACCTTCGATGCAATTAATCAATTCTGAAGGAAACTTTTATGCAAATAATCAATTCTGAAGGGAACTTCGAAGCAAATAATCAATTCTGAAGGGAACTTCGATGCAATTAATCAATTCTGAGGGAAACTTCGATGCAATTAATCAATTCTCAGGGAATCTTCGATGTAATTCATCAACTCTGAAAGAAACTTCGATGCAAATAATCAATTCTCAGGGAAACATCGATGCAATTAATTAACCCTAGGGGAAACTTCGATGCAAGCAATCAATTCTGAGGGAACTTCGATGCGATCAATCAATCAATTCTGAGGGAAACTTCGATGTAATTCATCAACTCTGAAAGAAACTTCGATGCAAATAATCAATTCTGAGGAAAACTTCGATGCAATTAATAAATTCTCAGGGAAACATCGATGCAATTAATCAACTCTGAGGGAAACTTCGATGCAAATAATCAATTCTGAGGGAACTTCGATGCGATCAATCAATACTGAGGGAAACTTCGATGCAAATCATCAATTCTAAGGGAAACTTCGATGCAATTAATCAATTCTGAGGGAAACTTCGAAGTGGTCCAAAATAACGGACATTTTTTCACGTCGTATTTTGCGGCGGAATAATACACTTCGGATTAATATACTTTTCACCAGCACTTGTCTGCCATTATTTCCACATGAAACCTTTCACTTAAACTAAGCTTTTTAAATGTTTGAATTTTTCCATATTTCTCACCCTTTCAATTCTTTTCATACCGAATGTACTATGCAATCTTTTATTAATTTTTTTTTTCTCACGCATTCAACATCCATACAGGAGACTTGGCTCAACAATCACTTCAAACGTATTAATCTTTGCGTCTACGGACAATTCAAGTCTCTTCTCAGTCGTTTGTAGACGCCCAACTGCATTCCTATACCAATAAACCACTTCCCTTCAATCATCTACGATAAAGAGGTAATATCCATTTACCTCCTAACCTTGTTCACATTTGCTCTCAACTTTCTGTGTTTGCAGACAGATTCAAAACCTTTTACTTGTTTCTACAGTTTGTCATCACTATCCCCAATCAGCTACGAAACTGATGTTACACTCTCATCCAAGACTCATTTCTTATCCTGTAACGTTGCAGCTCCCTCTACTGACCGTTCTCTGAATTCTGGCATCACTCACCCAAAATAATATTACAAAGCCATTGTGACATAACACGCCCTTCTCTCAGACCTATTTTTACACCAATCCAGTCAGTCTACCATCTACATAAACTAACACACGTTCGCTTCTATTATAAAACTTTTAATCTCTCTAAACAACGTATCTTCTACAATACATCTCTTCGTCCCCATCAATTTGCCTCTCTGTCGTTTTTATCACAAGCTTTTGCTAGGTCCATACAGAGATTTCTCCTTTCACGTTAAAATTTTTCACAAAATGTTTTCATAACGCATTTGATCAACAGACCTTCCTCCTTCGCTCAATCCACATTGGTCTCGACTAATCAATCCCTCTTACAACTACCTTAAATTATCGATCGAAATCACACCATACACTTTTTCTAGCATACCAAGTAATGTTATGCTCCTGAAGGTTTTACCGTCGCTTTTATCACCTTTAATTTCATGCATTGAGCAATTATTCCTTTCAGACACTCCGTTAAGGTATGGCTGTCATTCCGTCATACTTTGATACACTGGTGAGCCACTTAATCACAGTATAACCACTGTATTACAGCAATTCAATTGTAACGTCATCAACTTGTGTATTTCTAACTTCGACTTTTAAATTCCACTTATTTTATTTTCAACAGCCTTCTTCCACAAGCATTCTGCCACACAGACCAACGCTCTCCACTTCTGCATCATTCATCTCTGCATCTCCTCCAGTTTTAGCAACAACTCCAAATGCATACTTTATCAACCCATGACTGCATCAATTTATCTGTATCTCTTATTCTAACATTCCTTTTTTTCACTAACCTTTCCCAGTGCATGCTTCCTTGCAGGACAACTCTGTATTTTTCTTGAAGTTCTTGCTCACCCTTTTCCCTCTAGTTTTATTACTGCATTCTTATTCTTTCCCTTTCTTCTTGTCTACACTAACTATTCTCCTTATACACCAATACATGAACGTTTCTGTAGTGCAACAGCGCCTCATACACCTGTAATTTCCTAGTGCCTTCACAAAATCTTTATTTTCTCATCCCATCAAATCACTCCCTTTTTTCTTAGTTTTAGTTCCAACACTCATACACACAAACGCTCCCAATGTTCCTATGACTCCATCATTGATAGAGACGTCCATTCTCTTTTAACCTTAATTATTTCATTTGTTTTCTTTTCTTAGACTCTTCTTAGTTCATCAGACTCAATCATATCAGCAGCCACATTTCAACCCACTCATCTCCAACTTCAACTGAATTTTATCTACTTTCCTTTCAATCAAATCGTGATCAGATATACTACCTCCAGCCACTCCACTCAGCACCATTAAACATATACTTGCTCTTCTTGTACTCTGCACTAACACATATTTTAGCAAACCTCTTTCCCCTCATCCTTTTCTCTCTCCTAAAGGCCTTTACAAATATTCGCCGTTAGAATTCATGTGGTTCCAACAATCAAGCTTCCTTCCAAGCACATTCCTATGAGACTTTCTTCAGGCTCATGAACTTCAGGAACTCCATATCAATCAACAACGTTTTATGGACGTATGTGAAAGCATTTTACTTTATATATACATATATATACATATACATATAAATATATACATACATATTTATATATATTAACATACACATTTAGGCACGTATACGTATATATGTGTTTATGTATGTATGTATGTATGTAGCATGTTTATATAGCTTTACGTGTAATCGAAAATTGAAAAAACTTTATGATTTTAGGACAACGGTTGATAAACTTGACATTAGTACCAATATTGCGATAACATTATCAGAAAACAGATCGAATGAAATATACCCCTGGGTCTTTTGAAGCTATGAAATGAAATATAAAAAATACAAAGGCGCGCAACCTTTTCCAACAAAATTCAACACTGAAATTGAACGATAAAAAATAAAAACAAGATAGTATGACTGCGGACAGTCACAGCGGATGAGTGACATGAGCGATACTGGTGACGACGGAGTTGATAAATCGCAAAATATATATACATGACATTATGAATGGCATGCTGTGCATACAATATATATATATATATATATATATATATATATATATATATAATATATATGTGTGTGTGTGTGTGTGTGTGTGTGTGTGTGTGTGTATAACTGAATCACGAAAGTTTGGAACGTGATAAATCCATAAATAAAGGTATAAGCCACGAAGGAAAGATAATCAACGGAGTTTCTGCAAGATCTTTCGACTCAACGTCCTTTACTTTAAAAGAAGAGTCGAAAGATCTTGCAGAAACCTCGTTCAAATGTCGGAGGTAGCAGTTTTACGCATAGTTCGCAAAACACGCATCCATTCATGCTTTCAATGAATTCAATGAACATCTGTCTTTGGTCTCTTCTCTTAAGGTGTGACATTAACGAGAATTATAAAACAGGAGGATTTAGCTCTATTATTCGACTCCAAATTTGCAACAATGACTATGCAAGAAAGGACGTAAAAGTGTCAAAGTAACTGAGACATTACAACCAAAATGATAAACTCTGATATCTAATCTCATTTCTCTCTCAATATTAAAACGATTTAATCAGTTCTCATGCATTATTGCACGATACCACATAATATTCTCAGATACGCGGAAATGTTTGTATATCCAAGTTAATTCACTATCCTTTTTTTTCGCGAAAGCATGCGCTTACACACTAACACGAGAATCCACAGACTGTATATCAGTGTACCTGTGCAAGCGCTAATAATTAGTATTTCCTTCCTAAGAACGACGGCTGTATTTTCGCAAGGAGCAAACTTTATGGCAAAAGAGGAACTGCAATTAGTAGAAACTGCCGGTTCACTGCGATACCATGCCATATTAAAAGTCATTAACAACTCGAGTGGCAAAAAGATTATAATTTCCCCGAACAACGTTACATTCCCCGCACGATAAGATCATAGGGGGTTTCGCAGAGATCAAATTTGCTTGTGTTTAGTAACACTAATGTAAGAGTTAGCTTTGATGATTTCGGTTGTATTCCTTTGCAAATGCATCCAAAACTTTTTCGACTATTTCAGTTACTTTTTTCAACCATCAGTTCATGCCAACATCTAATCTCTCTCTCTCTCTCTCTCTCTCTCTCTCTCTCTCTCTCTCTCTCTCTCTCTCTCTCTCGTCTCTTCTCTCTCTCTCTCTATATATATATATATATATATATATATATATATATATATATATATATATATATATATATGCACACACACAGAGACACAATGTACATATCTACACACTTGCATGTTTCGTAAGTTACTTTTACTATTCGCATTATGAGAAAAGTTATTCAAACTCCTGCTGACATAACAGGCATAAAATTCCTCTTACACCAGGCAAAGAATTTCTGTTATTTTAAATGTTGGGGAAAACTGTTAAAACTTTTTACCATGGAAAATATACAACTTGCATGAAAAAAAAAAGTCAGCGACCATAATTAGAATATCATCAGGTACCAAATACAAAAGGAATTAGATATGAAAAGATAAAAGGTATGTATTATTTTTTTTTGTCTCTCATACCAAGTTGGCTTGGAAATTCGTGGAATAGAAATGTTTTTAATATGACATTATTCACAGACATTATTCACAGACACCATCTTATTTGTGATGACAGTACTCTAGAAAGTTCTTCCGCTATATATATATATATATATATATATATATATATATATATATATATATATAAAACAATTTGTATTTGGGAATCGAAAAATAAACAAGTAAGATATGCTCCATAGTTTCTTCGTTGCAATCGAGTTTTCTGTACAGCGTATAATCAAGGCCACCGGAAATAGATCTATCTTTCGGTGGTCTTGGTACAATGCCGTATGGGCTGCGACCCATGAAACGTTCAGCAGGCCGCGGTGGCTACGCAACGGTCATAGCAAAATTTAACTTTAAACACCATAAAAACTCCCAAGGCTACAGAACTGCAATTTGGTACTTTTGATGCATCAAGGGTGGTTGATCAACATTCCAATTTGCAGCCCTCTAGCCTCAGTAGTTTTTCAGATTTGAGGACGAACAGAAAAGTGCGACAGACAAACAAAGCCATCTCAATAGTTTTCCTATACAGAAAACTAAACAGAATCATTTGTATTTGGAAATCTAAAAATGAAATGACCTGTCAGAAGCACCTCAGTGGCGTGGTCGGTATGGTGTTGGCGTAGCACCTCGGTGGCCACGAGTTCGATTCTCGGGCAATGCACTGAGGTGTGAGGGATGTGTATTTCTGGTGATAGAAGTTCACTCTCGGCGTGGTTCGGAAGTCACGTAAAGCCGTTGGTCCTATTGCTGAATCCCATTGCTGAATAACCACTGGTTCCATGCAACGTAAAATCAATATACCATGCAAATAACACATACCAAATGTAAACGTAGGTTAGAAACGAGAGGAAACTGATACAGTGCTAATCGTACACCAAGTCTTTAATCTTTTTTGAGTTGAAGACTATTTTTTTTATTAGTGTACCCACAATGTCAAAAATGACAGTAATATAAGAGAGGGCAGGGGCTATAAGCCCGACCTCTATGGAACCGGTAGTAACACAGGCTGACCCAAGGTGGAAGAAGCAATGATGTAATATTTTACTATTGATTAGGCTTTATGACAACATATTTTCTTCTATAATGGGAAATATTATATTATAACTACTTAATAATGAACTAATTCAACTATAAAACAATGCAATGTGGCTAGAAAGGCATTGCAGCAATATTTGACCGTGAGTAGTTCTGGGTTCCGCGTGACGTCACTGACTCGTCTCGAGCTGCGCCTGGTTCCACCTGTTCTCCTTCCACCTTGGGCTGACCCGGGATGACCCGGGATGACCGAAGGCAGCTCTACACATGAAGTTTAATTCCTAGCTATCAGTGCCATATATTGCGTTATTCTGCTGCGGGAATCAATGATTTTACAGAATCACTCCCAATGAAAACTTGAAACCATCGTTAGGAACAACTAGGCACAGATGCCCGTAGAATAGAGTACAAGGAGTAACAAGGATTAGGGTGTCTCAAAGACTTGTTAGTCCATACGAGGAGACATAGTGTGCTCACTTATCTGTAGGAGCAGGTTTTACTGTGCAGTCACAGTGTCCGAATGATTTTCTCTAGCTTTCTTTTAAACTCTTCCACACTGTTGCTGTTTACAACTTCTGGTGGCAGTTTATTAGGAAACAGAATTTAGGATAAAGGCTAAGCGCTGGGACCTATGAGGTCCTCCAGCGCTGAAATGGAAATTGACTTTAAAAGGTTCTAAATGTGTAACAGGAGGAAAACCTCAAGGCAGTTGCACTATTAATCAATTGTTTGAAGAAGGTAGAGAGTAAGATGGAAGAAAGAAAATATGAACGGAGTTACAGTAAAAGGAACGAAAGGGGATGCAGCTAGAGCAGAAGGGACGGTGTAAAGAACCTTATGTAATGCCTACAGTGGTCCGCATGAAGTGCACTGATAGCACTACCCCCAACGAGGATAGATGCCCTGTTAGTTCCTATTCATAATTAGGATACGTCACACTGGTAAATCTCTATTTATCATTATTTTTTCCCACAGGAAAGATACCCAAAGTTATGATATTTTTCCCTCTTAATGTGATTCCTCTAAAAGTAACTAGTTTGTCGCACAGTGGATATATCACAAACCAATAAGAAAACACGCCGTGGACTTGATCAATATCTAATGAACGAAGTTAAAACAACCACGTGGATAAACGGCGTGAAGAACTCATCTCATAAAAAAAAAGAAAAAAAAATCTTGCCAAGTGTCGGGTAACTCATTAAACTGAGACGTGGAACGAAGAATCCTGGTGGGCTGAAGAATAGAGAGATGGACATAGACAGGGTAAACCATAAACCATTCAGCATTTCTACTTAATTCAACCATCAAATTAACAAAAGTATATGAAACCGATACGCACAAGGATCTGTCATAAATGGCTGAAACGAGGAGGCAAAACTGATACGCAAAACGACAGAAAAGTATATCTTAGTTTAACCAGACCACTGAGCTGATTAGCAGCTCTTCTAGGGCTGGCCCGAAGGATTAGATATTGTTTACGATGCTAGGAACCGATTGGTTTAGTAGCAACGGGAAGTACAGCTTATTGTGGGATCCGAACCACATTATATCGACAAATAAATTTCTATCACCGGAATTAAATTCCTCCGATTCCGCGACAAAATGACATATAAGATAGTAAAGCAGTCAGAATCTTTACCTAAATCTGCTATTAAGGTCTGAGACGTAAAAGCCAGAATGATACCCGAGAAGTACTGATAAACTATCAGGAAAAGAGTACATCATTCTAAGTATTTAATTAAAAACGCCATTAGTGAATTAGGCGAGTAGGCTGACAGACTATTGGATAAGTATATTAAATGTGAACCATCCATTCCGCATTTTCCCCTGAATCCGTCATTATCAACACTTAACAGAAAATAAATGCAAGTAAACACGAAATATATAACTGTTATTATAAGCTACAGCTTTCAAAGTATAAAATAAAAGCTTAACACTCGTGCTGTTTTTGAAAATTATTAATGTTTTAGAACCGTCTGACAGATTCGTCGAACGACCTTTCACAAAATATTGAAATTTTCACCATAAATGCGATGGAAAAACATAAATAACTAAAGGTGGAGAATGGCACCTGCATTTATGATGGCCGTCAACTTTAAAATCAAATGGAGGCTGAAAGAATTCTTTTAAATCTAATATTAATCTTGCAATAATCTCTGGACTCTATGCACGTAGACTAATGGGTCCCGGTTGAAAATCCTCTTCGTTGCAAATCCTATTTAGATAAAATCCAAAAGAAATCCTTGAAGCCGGGGATTATATAGTCCAATAATCAGGGATGGAAGTCAATACCCATTTGCAAAAAAGAACAGTATTGAAATATGCAAATCGCCCTGCATTAGATTATTGCATTATACAAGTCAGGGCCAAGGATCACTCTGTCTTTGCTTGGGTCATATAACTCAAGAATGTCTAGTAGCCTTCGGCTGCTGAAATTATGTCATTTAACTCTCTCTCTCTCTCTCTCTCTCTCTCTCTTCTCTCTCTCTCTCTCTCTGTCTCAGAATCAGCCTTTACTTTTCACTCTCTCCCAAACGTATAAGCATAAGCACATCAACTTTTCCCACTGGAAGGTATCACATTTAGGAAAATTTTTAACTTTCCCTCTCTCTCTCTCTCTCTCTCTCTCTCTCTCTCTCTCTCTCTCTCTCTCTCTCTCTCTCTCTCTCTCTCATTATTCTCAATTTATCTAGGCTAACTCTACATGACACATAAGTCATCCTTTATTCATACCCCGCCAGGCATCATTCTCTTCTGGAAATGAAAGAAACCTCGTGAATTCTAGAGTCAGCATCAGGTTGCACAATTGGGACATGTGACATTGCGCAAGGAATAATTGAACTCCTGCATGAAGCCTTTTTGCTCTGGAAATGGTCACTGGCAGCAGGTTTGCCATAAATACATAAGAACTGAGGAGCCCTCCTCTCGCGTAGCTTTACTGAAGTCGCAAGCAAGACGTACATTTTGAAAACGATTATCATGTACTATATAGCAAAAAAAATAAAAAATAAATAAAAAATAAAAAACTACACTAAATAAGATACATATGTGGGCAGGTCACTTTTTATTTATATTATTATATTGAATACAACAAACTTCCGCGGCCTGGAACGAGTGGCAGCTGTCTCCCCTACCATCCTGATCCCTTTCCTAACCTGCCCAACCCAGGGGGGACAAACAGCTTTGTAAGAGGAGGGTGGATGTCTCTCCTACCCTCCCGTTCGCCTACCTACCCCGACTCCCACCCAGGGCGGACAAACATTTTTGCAGGAGGAAGGGCGATGTCTTCCCTACCATCCCGTTCCCCTACGTACCCCGACCCCCACCCAGGACATACAAACAGTTTGCAGGAGGGTGGATGTATCCCCTACCCTCGAACCCGTCCAGGGCGGACAAACATGCTTACAGGAAGAGGGTGGATGTCTCCCCTACCTTCCCGTTCCCCTACCTACCTCGACCCCCACCCAGGGCGGACAAACAGGTTTGCAGGAGGGTGGATGTATCCCCAACCTTCCTGTTCCCCTACCTACCTCGAACCCATCCGGGGCAGACAAACAGGCTTGTAGGAAGAGGGTGGATGTCTCCCATACCTTCCAGTTACCCTACCTATCCCGCCCCCACCAGGGTGGACAAACCGGTTTGCAGGGGGAGGTTGGCTGTGTCACGTCTCCCCTACTGTCACCCGATAGAGGACAAACAAGATCCGCTCGAATTTTATTATTACAGATTACTTTTCGTTCTAGCTGCATTGAGAAAGAAACTTGCGTCACATTTTCCAAAATACTATTAATTTCATTTACTGATACTGATTTTGTTTTTGTTTTTTTATTATTATTATTATTATTATTATTATTATTATTATTATTATTATTATGAAGCGGTTGTGTTTTGAGTGTAAAGACAGTCTTGAATGAGTTGGAAATGTGCAGATACCCGACGACTATGGCAGCATTTGAAGTCATTTGGTAATGTGGCAAGAATTTAAACAATTTTATTGGACAGTGTATAACTGGTTAGTAGGCAGAACAGTGACAGGGACGTTATGACTCCATTCAAGGTCCAAATTAGACATATATAATATAATAATAATGAAATCAAACAAAAACTTCTTTCAGTTTTCTTCTGAAGATTGAAAAAGAAACCCACAAAATCACTTTGTAACTTGTTTACTTCTAAGTATTTATAAGTAAATAAGTTACAAAGTGATTTTGTGGGTTTCTTTTTCAATAATGAAATCGTCGTGCTGGTAATAATCCCTAACGTCACTGGAAAAATTGCGGATGAGGTGGGATTTTTAAAAATTATTTTTTTATATGTTAAAATCACTGTCTTATAATTCCCCAGAATAAAACCGTTCATGTCAGCACTCCACGGCCTGAAAAGTTAAAATTCAACAGTTCGTGTAATATAAGAGGTAATACAGAGAGAGAGAGAGAGAGAGAGAGAGAGAGAGAGATGTACTTTCTTGACATACTATAACTTTTAGAGTATTCAGTTAGAGTTCAGATTTTCACATTTTTCTGCCTTTCTTCGAGAACGCCGAGCATGAAAAAATGAAAATCATAAATGATCAAACGAGCGGTTTCAGTGATATCCAATTACTTTCGTTTCATCCTTTTCAAGTGGCTTTCGTTTTTCACTTTTGTCTTTATATTATTTTTTTTCTATTATATTTATTTTTTAGCGAACTGTCTTCTTTCTCTTATGTCTGTTTTAGAAAACTATTTTCTTTTCCTTTAGTGTGGTTTTGCAACCTGACTTTTTTTCTCCAATATATTTTTGCGAACTATCTACTTTCTCTCAATTTCAGAAAGCGATCTTCTTTCTCTTTTTTCTGTTTTTGCAAACTGCCTTCCTTTTCTCTTGTCTCTGTTTGCAAACTGTCTTCTTTTTCTTTTGTTTGTTTTTTAAAACGTTCTTCTTTTTTTTAACTGTTTTGCAAACTGTCTATATATTTTGTCTGTTCTGAAAACTGAATTCTTTTTCTTTTCCCAGTTTTTGCAAAACGTTCTTCTTTCTCTTGTTTATCATTTGGCAAACTGTCTTCTTTCTCTTTTGACTGCTCCAGATTTTGATTATGTTTTAGAATGATTTGTGTAGTGATTTATTTGTCTCATATCATTTTGGCGTCGTCTAAATGTAAAATTCAATTAATATAAAATGGAAATTTCTTAGCTTAATTTTAATCATTCTTTTCCCTGCACGGGATTACAAATCTACCCTAAGAATCATAATGACCTATGCATTATTTTGTAAAAATGTAGAGATTTGCTACAAATTCTACAGATGAAAACTTTATATAATACGACAGACAAAGAAAATTTAAGTCCTAATCCTCATCCTCTTGAAGGTTAAATTTCCAATTTTCCACCATAATGCCGGATGAGGTGCAGAAATTAATGCCTGCTGCTGTTTTATGAATAATAAATATATGCAACGAGTTGCTCGTCACGACGAGATCTTTCTGGATTGTATCAAGTGAAATGTTTCTCATGAGTTAAGTTGCAAATTCTCCGGAAAAATTGGGGTTTCTCAGATTTTAACAAAAACAACGAATAATATATATATATATATATATATATATATATATATATATACATATGTATTATATATATATATTATACATTTGTATATACTCTATATATATATATATATATATATATATATATATATATATATATATATATGATATATATATAGATATGTATATAGGCATCTACTGTATATACATACATTAATATATGTGTATGTATATATATATATATATATATATATATATATAATATATATATAGACACAACACACACGATTGATTACTTGATTATACGTTTGTGGCACCCTTCGTTAGCATCTTTGACCTAATCAGCGAATCGCGCATATTTCAATCATTCGCGGCTCTGGACCGCAGACAGTGTGGAAAAGAATACGAGTCAGCGACCTCGCCCCACATTTCAAAGAGCAAAGGAACTCGAAGAACAACACTTTAAAGGCAAAATCCTTACGGGAGACATTAACCGGAGACAGTGGAACAGAATGCAGCATTACCATATACCAACGGTTCGTGTACAAAAGCTTCATTTGCGCCCGCATGTGAAACGAGAACGATTCGAGCTTTGCGTTCGGACGAGGATAATCCTAGAGCGACTGCGATTGCCTTCGGGTCCTAACATTTATTTTTTAGGGTTCTTAATTGCCTTCCAATTATATTCCTGCAAGAGCTGTTTCCAATAATCTCATTAAAATTTCACGACGCAGTCATGAATGATTTAGACTCGGGCAGATGTTTAACTTTCATCTCTGGAAGATATAAAAAAGAAGAAAGGGTTAATAAACTCTATAGATCCTCGGGGGTCTATCCGATAGCTTCCATTAAACGAGAGCGACCGGGCCTTTTAAAAAAGGTCAATGGAGCGTGAGATAACAGGCAAGCAGTAATAAGGTCACAGTTAAGCCTCGTTATTGGCTGAGGCTTATGCAAAACGAGCGAACGATGCCTGGTCTCCTCTGCTTTTTCGTTAGTTTCTGTTCCTGGGATACTCTCGCTATCAATAATAATAATAATACAACGCTCTCTCTCTCTCTCTCTCTCTCTCTCTCTCTCTCTCTCTCTCTCTCTCTCCAACACGACGTTACGTCCAGATCTACAGGAGAGAGAGAGAGAGAGAGAGAGAGAGAGAGAGAGAGAGAGAGAGAGAGACCTTACCTTACCTTACAGACCTTACATCTTGTTCGGGTTGCCCCAGGTCCCTCAGTGTGAGGCACCTCTAATGTCTACCAGAGAGTTGCTAGTACATCTTCCGGTATATTTTGCATCTTCCAATCTTGGATGGTCTGGGATGCAGTTTAGATATTTGTCTAGCTTATTCTTAAACACATCTACGCTCACTCCTGATATATTCCTCAGATGAGCTGGCAACGCATTGAATAGACGCTGCATTATCGATGCTGGTGCGTAGTGGATTAATGTCCTGTGTGCTTTCCTTATTTTTCCTGGTATAGTTTGGGGCACTATTAATCTACCTCTGCTTGCTCTTTCTGACATTTTTAGTTCCATGATGTTTTCTGATATTCCTTCTATCTGTTTTCCCATGCCTGAATTATCATGTAAGCGTTCTCTTCTCCTTTCTAGACTATATAATTTTAAAGAATTGTAGTCTTTACCCAGTAGTCTAGGTCCTTAACTTCTTCTATTCTAGCTGTAAAGGACCTTTGTACACTCTCTATTTGTGCAATATCCTTTGATAGTGTGGTACCATATCATATTGCAATATTCAAGTGGACTACGAACATATGTTTTATAAAGCATAATCATGTGTTCAGCTTTTCTTGTTTTGAAGTGCCGTAACAACATTCCCATTTTTGCTTTACATTTTGCCAACAGAGTTGCTATTTGATCATTGCATAACATGTTCCTATTCATCATCACACCAAGGTCTTTAACTGCTTCCTTATTTGTGATGGTCTCATTATTAGGTCCCTTATATGCATATAGCTTTCTTTCTCTGTCTCCATAATTTTATTGATTCAAAATTTATCAGAGTTAAATACCATCCTATTTACCTCTGCCCAATCATATACGTTTGTTAAGGTCTCTTTGTAGAGCGTTCCTATCTTCATCACAAGTAATTTCTCTACTTATTCTTGTGTCATCTGCGAAACTACTCACTACCGAATCCTTCACATTATTGTCTATGTCTTCAATCATAATAACAAACAGTATTGCAGCTAACACCGTACCTTGCGGCACACCGGATATTACCTTGACTTCATCCGATTTCTCGTCGTTTGCAATAACTATCTGTTTTCTGTTGTGTAAAAATTCTTTTAACCATCTTCCTACTTTATCCACGATATTGTGTTTTCTAATTTTCTTCGCTAATATATTATGGTCTACTTTATCAAAAGCTTTTGCAAAGTCTAAATAAACCACATCTGTTTCATTTCCGCTTTTCATATTTTTGAATATGTTCTCACGGTGGACTAACGTTGGGTTTGTGTACTTTTTTCCGGGTGACGAAACCATGTTGTCCTTTACAAACAAATTATTTTTTATTAAATGTTTCATAATATTTTTTCTTCATTACCCTTTCATACACTTTCATAATATGTGATGTTAGACTCACAGCCCTATAATTACTTGCCTCTAGTCTTGATCCACTTTTGAAAGTAGGGGTAATATATGCTAATTGTGCTCATCATAAAATCTTGCCTGTATCTACACTTTGTCTTAATAATATTGCAAGTGGCTTTGCGATAGAATGAACTACTTTCTTTAACAAAATAGCAGGAATTCCATCAGGCCCTGCAGCAGCTCCATTTTTAATTTCATTAATAGCCTGCACAATATCAGCTTCATTAATATCTATGTCAGCTAAATATTCACTATTTTCATCCACTTACTTCTATATCATTATCTTCATTATCTATTCTAGGGGTGAATTGTCTCTTATATCGTTCTGCCAGTATGTTGCAAATTTCCTTTTTTCATTCGTTAATCTCCCTGCAATTCTCAGAGGCCTATTTCTATTCTTCTTTTTATTCATCTTCTTCGCATATGAGTATAATAGTTTTGGGGTTTTGCTTGATATTAATAGGGTTTTTTCTTCCAAGTCCCGTTTTTCATTTTCTTTTGATTGTATAATCTTTTGTTCTGCATTTTCTATCTTACTTTTAGTTCTATAACTTTCCATGCATTTTTTTTCTTTTTGCAAGACCTTTTTTCCACTTTCTGATTTTCTGGAACAAGATCCTTCTGTCTCTTGGTATGCATGAATGATGTTTACTTTTCTTCTTCGGTATATATTTTTCCACTATTTTCCATATCCTTCCCACTTTTTTCATTTGTTGCTTATCTCTATTTTCACTTGCTTTGGAATGAACTGTTAATTCTATGACATTTATGGTCTGAAATACTCGCATTATAAACTATTATTTCTTTAACATAATTCATCTCGTTCACAAATACTAGGTCTAAAGTATTTTCCTTTCTTGTTGGCAGGTGATTTATTTGTTGAATGTTGTATTCTAGTAGCATATCTAATAGCTTTTCAAATTGCCTCTTATCTTCTGCACTACTATTACTCTCTTTTTTATATGTATAATACAACCACAATCTCCTATTCGTTCTTTCCATTCTACGAAAGGAAAGTTGAAGTCACCAGATAGGAGAATAGTCCAGTCCTTGTGATTTCTACATATATCATCCAATTTTTCAATTATTAAGTCAAACTCTTTAGTATTAGGGGGTCTATATATTACTATGTTCATCAATTTTTCAGATTCAAATTCTACCGCTATTAGTTCACATTCTGAGTTACTATATTTCTCATATATTTTTCCTTGTTTTTTGTCTTTCCCATATATTGCGGTTCCCCCTTGATTCCTATTTTTTCTATCTGATCTATAAGTTTGGAACCCTTTTATTTGATCATCATTCCCAGTCTCTTGGGAATACCAGGTTTCACTTATATTCATTATATCTATTTTCTTTTCATTTTGGGTTAGTTTCTTCTAAGTACTCTATTTTTCTTTTTGAGTTACTCGTAACTAAACCCTGCGCATTCATCACTATGATGGTTTGCGTGTTTTCTCCTTCATTTAATACTGGTAGTAATAAGGATTTTCCCATGTCTCTTTCCTGTTCTGGTATTTTGTTCTTTTTTTCATTTCCAGAAATTCTGACATTAAAAAATCCAACTTTTCCATAATATTTGATCTTCCTTCATCATAATTATTCATTTTGTGTCTGAATCTGCAATTTTCTCCGTTTCTGCAATATCCTCTTGCATAATAATACAGTTTTATTATCTCTTGGTATAATTTCGGAGCTGATGCTTTGAAATTTTTTGCTGACACCTCTGCATATCTCATTGGTGGTTTGCTTTTCTCTTTTACCTGATATTCTTGATTTCTCTCTTTATTTGTTTCTTTCTTATTTTTTGATTTTATTACTTGGTTGGTTATTTATTTGATTATGATTCATGGCTACAGGGTGCATATATTTGCATTTTTTGTCGAACTTACATCCTTTTCCTTCTTTTAGGTTTTTACATATTTTTGGATGCAGATCTCTGCAATCATCCCCATATCCATCTAAGTATGCACATTTACCATATATTTCATAGTTTTGACATATCTTAGGATGTTTGTAGTAACATCTTTCTCCAAATCTGCAATTCCCTCTTTTCAAAAGGTTGCAGATTTTGTCTTTCTTGTCTAGAGAGAGAGAGAGCCTATATAAGCAATAATAAACACCAAATGACTCACCCGAATAATAATAATAATAATAATAATAATAATAATAATAATAATAATAATATAATAATAATAATAATAATAATAATAATAATAATAATAATATATTTTTGGAGAGGACTCTCTTTTAAACAAATTATGTTGAATAAAATGGCATAATTCAGCGAATTAATCTTACATATTATTTTTTTCTATTTTCTTATTACTCGCTGAGCCACAAAACGAGTAATAAGAAAAATATAAAAGATAACATATAAGATTAATTCGCTGAATTCTGCCATTTTATTCAACAGAATTAATAATAATAATAATAATAATAATAATAATAATAATAATAATAATAATAATAATAATAATAATAATAATAATAATAATAATAATAATATTATTATATTATTATTATTATTATTATTATTATTATTATTATTAATTCTGTTGAATAAAATGGCAATTCCACAACGTTTGTCCCTTACAATTTTTTCGTTACGTTGATCCAAGGCTAAGAAGGAATCAGAATCGCAAATATCGCTGGTATCCTTACGTTTTAAAGAAAATGATGATGATGATGATGATGATGATGATGATGATGATGATGATGATGATGATGATGATGATGATGATGATGATGATATATTATTATTATTATTATTATTATTATTATTATTATTATTATTATTATTATTATTTTCTTTAAACGTAAGGATACCAGCGATATTTGCGATTCTGATTCCTTCTTAGCCTTGGATCAACATAACGAAAAACTTGTAAGGGACAAACGTTGTGGAACTTTCGCAATTACGTTCCAAACATCTACTGCAGAAAAAAAATAGATGTTAAATTTCTGTAGTGATCCGAATCTACATTGCAACTAGAAACACTCTTCTGTTATGGACTTACACGGAATTTTGATTTCAGGTGTACCATCAAGCAAAGACCAGCCAATCACTTTTTTTTTTTTTTTTTTTTTTTTAAGTCAGTGACCTGGACAATGGGTTCTGATTGCATTAAACCGAATACAGCATTTAATCCAAAGGCCTATGAGGTCATTCAGCGCTGAAACAGAAATTGACAGTAAAAGGTTTGAAAAATGTAAACAGGTTGGAGGAAAAATTGGCAGTTGCACTATGAGTCAATTGTTAGGAGAGGGTGGAAAGTAAGACGGAAGAAAGGAAATATAAACGAAGGTACAGTAAAAGGATCGAAAGGGTTTGCCGCTTGTGGGCTGAAGGCACGCTGCAAACAACCTCAAGTAATGCTTACAGTCTACTGCATGAGGTGCACTGAAGGTACTATCCCCCTAAGGGGTTTTGAGCCTGATGGGTGTTCAGTTTAAAATATTAGATGTATTTTAGACTTTTATACTACACTATTTTACATGTTAACCTATGGAAGAGTTTGATAGTGCTTGGTCATTGTTGCAAAATCCAAATTCGTTAAGAATTAAGAAAAATTATAATAATCTACGAAAAAGCAAATCCATTTTTCAAAATAATCCGAGGAAGGTGTAACAGTTAATAAATCTTGTTTAAATTGGTATAACAATTTAATAATCAGCGAAGGTGTAACAGTTCATAAAAATTATTTAATTCTTATAACAATACAATAAAGTGTAAATCTACTCAAAAACAGTTTTCATTACACTTATACAGATTTGTATATAATACTTAACGGAGGCTAAATAAAAACGTACAGATCTTAATATTTCATGGAAGAAGGAATTAAGATCATTTCTCACAATACTGTAATAAGGAGAAAAATAAAAGGGGGGGATTTGGATAATTCTAGCTTCAATTCATTCGACTTTAGAGTTTGAGTCTATCATAAATCCAGACTTTAGAGTTTGAGTCTATCATAAATCCAGCTCAACCAAGGGATATATTTTAAGTCATGGCATTACGTATGTTGTTGATATTCCTGGTTAATAATATCGCAAATCATTTTCCGGCCTTATTACCTCACAGAAATTCACGCAATGCATACTCTAATAACGCGCCTTATTTCCGTATCATTATTACAATTATTATTAGCCAGGTCGGATTCCCTGTTGGAAAAGCAGAATGCTGAACAAAACCCGATCTGCAGCCGGGAAATCAGAATATGCTACGAACCCAATGCCGGAAAATAAAATAAAGGAATTAACTACATATGCCTAATAACAATGGAAAGCGAAACAATTTAAAATAGCTAACTTAGTTAGATATATATTATACAATTACATATACATACACACAAACACATACACATATACATACACACACACACACACATATATATATATATATATATATTATATATATATATATATATATATATATATATATATATAAAAGGAGCCCAAAAACGCCAAAATTTAGAAAGTAAGTAGTATATTCAGAGAATTCTGTGTCCTCTCTTCAGGTAAATAATAATATTATATATAATATCTATATATATATATATATATAATATATATATATATATATATGCACACACAATTTTGAAGTTCCAATGTATCGACTACATGAATAAGATCATTCAAACAATTAGTCACAGCTGGGATAAAACGGTGTAATGTTCAAACTCGCAAGTATAAGGCGGGGGAGGGGGGGGGGGCGTGGCTTTCGGAATCTACTGTATATCTGTATGAATGGTACAGTTTTGGAAGATCTGAATGCAAATGATGGCCAGCATTATGAAAAATCTTTATTCACAAGGCATACAAAACGGCGCCGGACACTAACACTGGGGGAAAAAAATCCAATAGTACTAAAGTTTCTATTCAACAACGTAAGACGCAAGCCAGATGCTAAAGCTAAACTGGGAAATAATATTCAAAACACGTTGGTAAAAAAAAAATCTGTCGGATACGTAGGTCTCCAACAATCTCGACTATCTTTCTCGATGTGGCATTTTTTTTTTTAATATACCGAGAGGGGGTGGGGGGGGGGGGGAGTTGTGTAGATGTAATTGAGTAGGGTCATCCGCACAGGTAACAATCTTGTTGTCTGCCATTATATATATTCTGTGCAATATGAAGGACAGCACTTTATAGCCCCTAAAGTGCCCATCAACAACTGCTCTTTGCAAGCTAGCACTTGAAAACTTCGAATGATAATGTTAACATTCGTTCCGCCAGCTCAAATGTCTACAGTTGAAAACCAGAGCCGTTTGATCAACACGGTCAACAGCAAACAAGATTCCAGTGATTTCTGGGCAAGATTGGAAACTGCATTTCTTCGCTAAAGACAAGCAGTAAACTAGGGAACGGATGATTACTTCCAGCATATGAATTCAAAAACTTCGGATTTAATCATATGGAAATCACCAAGATGTGAGTTCCTATTTCCACAGTCCTTACCCGACCGTAAGATCTTGTAAAAATCTTGACGAGAGAATGATATATATATCAAGGAGAGCTTGCTCAATTCTAATTACTAGGAAATTGTTCGCTCTTGATTGCTAGAGTAATCATACGTTCATCGGAAGTCCCACTTGGAGGACCGGCATTGGTGTCTAGAACACCAGGAGAATTAGCGAGTACTATAGTAGATTCACATCAATCATGCATCCGATGTCTAGGCCAGTCCCTTACGACGCTCCTGATTGGCTGTTGAAAAGCCAGTCACAGGGCTGAAATGTGAAAACTCTCAGTCTCTCTCGAGAGTTCACATAGACAGGATGTATGTTCGTCCTCTCCTGAAGGGGACTTGGGGCGGGGGGTGGAAGTTAAGTTATAATTTGCTCACGGTCAGTTTATCATTCCTATTAAGGTGTTTGGGTGTTTTTAATTTCACTGATTCTCAAGTAACATACGAATAACCTTTACCATAAAACCATGTTCGAAAAAATGTTTAACGATTAGAAGTTCCGTTGCGCGGTAGGAATGTCAAAATTAAAAATAATAAATCATAAGGACGAAGAGCTCGTCGGCTGATAATGCAGTCTTCGGTTTTGATAGCGAGATCATCCGTCATAACAACAATACTAGGAAATAATAAAAGTCGTAATGAAATCCTGAAAAAACAGCGTCAGCAGTAATGGTATACAAGACACACACGTCTTGAAGAGATTTTAAGCCGGACCACCTAACTTTGTTTGTAAACCAATTTGCAAACTGTTTGCGAGGAAAGTTTGAGAACAAAGTTTCCTGCTCTGGCCGTGTTACGGAAAGAACGGAGAGGGGAAAAAAATCGATAATAGGAAAATTAGTTCTGTGGGATCATTCGAAAACGAAAACTAGCCTCCATTTTTTCACTTGCGAACTCATTGGAAATTTGGGTAGAAATGGAGGACTTTCCCCTGAAAAATGCGCTTTAATAGAACGCCCTTTCGAAATTCAGATTGATAAAAAGTTCAAGTCTTACACACGCACACACACACACACACAGAGAGAGAGAGAGAGAGAGAGAGAGAGAGAGAGAGAGAGAGAAGTTTACGCCAAGGCACGAGGCACACTAACCACGGCAATTAGTCTATCAGCGAACCGTTTAAAAACTAGTCCCTCACCCGCCGCCCATATTGATCTTCTGAGAAGCAGGTTAACTTGACATATTCCAGATGATGAACGTAAGAAGCTCCAAGCAGCGGCACATGCTTTGGCTTACTTTATCAAAATACTTTTGCGGAGTATAAAATGAATTTATACAGGCGAATCACAGTTCTACTTCCTTTTATACGTTCACCTATATATGACGAACTTACAACAAACACTAGCTCCTCGCTGGATGAGTGGTTTTCGCGCTCGCCTACCAATCAGGTGGTCCGAAGTTCGATTCTCGGCTCTGTCAACGCGGAATCAGAGGAATTTATCTTTGGTGATAGAAATTCTTTTCTCGATATAATGTGGTTCGGATCCCACATTAAGCTGTAGGTCCCGTTGCTAGGTGACCAATTGGTTCCTAGCCATGAATAAATATCTAATCCTTCGGGCCAGCCCTAGGAGAGCTGTTAATCAGTTCAGTGGTCTGGTAAAACTAAGATATATTTAACTTAACGACGGACACAGTAGTGTGTTTTCAGGACTTTGGCATTCAGTAAGAAACATAAAGCAAATCAAAGCTAACAATGGAGAATTTGAGCACGTGAAACGCAAAAATCCTAGCGAGTGTGAAATCGTCATACTGAAGGTAGTATATACTTGCAAACATAAAAATAATATGTCCGGCAATCTCGTCCTATTCTTGATGCCAAGATGTTCATTTTGAATTTAATCGTCGGTGTGATCAAATGTTTACTGCAATAGTATCATATTTTGCATTATTATTAAAAGAAATTTGAAAGCGGAATACTACTCGACCAGAGCTTCAAAATCGTCAAAGCAGCCGCGGAAAATCCAATCCCATCCCGACATGATAACAAACTGTAAGAAAGATGATTGGATCCAGCGTATTCATAAATATAGAAATGAAGTTTTGGCGTGATTTGATTTCCTTGGCCTCATTCCAGAAAAGAAACGTCGTTTTCCAGCGCAAAATGATTCCGAGTTACATATAAAACGTCACACTTTTCCGCTAATTCAACGCTATCGTAAACAGGGATACAGCACAAGGGCTTGAGCTAACACTGTGTCCGTTTGAGTGCATTGCGCAATCCGACTTCGTCAAGCCTTCCATTTTAGTAGTTGATTGAACAACAAAAGTATTTCAAAAACGTGTTATTGGCTGGCACACCTTACGCTTAAAGCGTAGCTCTCATACTTGTCACTTCTCCAAAGGTTTGGCGAAATGTAAGCGAAGCCGAAGTTCAAGATTTCGTCCGAACACCGTGTTTACATTTTGAGAGGTAACGTTCGAGTTCGTATAAAACGAACCTCAGGCAATGGGAGATGCTAATCTCGCATGTCAATATTTCCCCAGCTTCGCCAGTATCATTGTGTTCCTTCTCTTCCGGTCAAAAGACTTAAAAAGACAAACAGTTTTTCAGTTTTGTTGTCAAAGTATTGGACTAATTTGAAATATCTGTCTGGGAATCGGGAGAGCAAAAATAAAACTGATGGCTGGTGATCTTGTAACTTAAGTATATTCAAGAAGGACCCACATAATATTTTCAAGAAGACAAAATAGTTAATCAAATCAATAAATAAAAAAAAAGTTTTGTCAGCGCAATCGAGTTTTATGTACAACCGCTAAAGCGTATAATCAAGACCACCGAAAACAGATCTATATTTCGGTGGTCTCGTACGATACTGTATGAGCCACGACCCATGAAACTTTAACCACCGCCCGGTGGTGGCCTGTCCTATATCGTCAGAGGCTAGAGGGCTGCAATTTGGTGTGTTTGATCATTGGAAGGGTGGACGTTGAACATACCAATTTGGAACCCTCCAGCCTCAGTAGCTATTAAGATGGAGGACGGACAGAAAAGGTGCGGGATGGGCAGACAAAGCCATCTCAAAAGTCTTCTTCATTAAAAAAATAAAAAAAAAAAACCAAAAAATATTAAAAGTGCGGTCGCAAGTTATAAAAGAAAAAAAAAAGAAAAAAAAAAAAATCATTTTAAAATTGCTCAGACAGTTGTGCTTTAAATGATCAGAAATAGATCTGGGAGCATACATGAAAGTTTCGACGGTGCTGACGGCGCTCCTGAAGAAGCTGACCGGCCCACATGACAGTACTCGATTGGCTGGTCGAAAGTCCTCGTCTATAATTCACCTGTGAACTTCTAGCAGTTATCTATATCATAGGACAAGATATCCTCTCTCTCTCTCTCTCTCTCATCTAAACTTTCTTCTGACTCAGCAGAAGGCATCAACTCTCTCTCTCTCTCTCTCTCTCTCTCTCTCTCTCTCTCTCTCTTCTCTCTCATTTAAAATATTCTACATACTCAGCATATAGCATCCCATGACAATTGGTTTAAGTCTCTCTCTCGAATATTCTTCTGAATCAGCAAAATGCATTGCACAATTCTCTCTCTCTCTTCTCTCTCTCTCTCTCTCTCTCTCTCTCTCTCTCTCTCTCTGGAATATTCTTCTGAAACGCATTCCATAGTAGGAATGGAATAAATCAAATGACAATCCCCGTCGCAGGAACATTCTCATTCGTTCGAGCGCCATATTCCGTACCCGCCTCCTGACAATTTCCTTCCGAAATCAGTCGCTTTAGAAATGTCGACTTGGGGCAGTCGCTCTGCGAACCGG
>NC_087218.1:12885466-12890466 GCF_015104395.2 Macrobrachium nipponense
AAAATGCCAATTCCACAAGTTAATCATGATCACCTCTCAACTCGATAATACCATCATTGACCCAAAACTAAACGTCCAAGCGAATCTCGTGGGCTTTCATTACTAGTCAAAAATATCTTTGGAAAGAAGAGCGAGAGTCCCGAAAGACATTCCTTGAAAAGGATAGGTCATAAATATTTGGACGCCGGATTTCTAACGTTGTCACGAAATTCTTAAAGACGAAGCCTTCTTACAATCAGAAAATTTCTCTTCGTGGTGCGGAGAGATTTTTTATTTAAATCTTTAAAATGGATAAATTTGTCGTCTGTAGCCCAAGTGAAAGCAGTAACCTTGAGTTAAGAATTCCAGGGAAATCCTACTAAATTTGATGTTCACCGGTTGAGGAGTTGAAGTCTATGCACTGTGTAATACAGCATTCAAAAGGAACGATAAAATAAGGAAACTGTATAAAACAATATGGCCTGCATTTATTCACGTTTTGAACATGATAATGCTCTCACCATCAACTCCTAAAAGAAACCTCCAAACTTGTCACAGCGCTTAGGATTCTGGTGTGAATAGTGATGGGTCACACAGATAAGAGAAGCCAACAGAGTAAGAGTTCACTGATGTTGATAAGCGTAACAATATTAAGAAAGCCGGAAAATAATAACAACAGAAGAAAAAATATAACTTTTTCAAAAGCTTAGGGTAATAACTAGCCCAAAACAGCTTCCCTACTTTTTTTCTTTCTTTTTTTTTTTTTTTTTTTGCTCCAAGCAGATGTGCAAATCAACAATGGCTGGACTTGAGAGCGACTGTCATTTAAAGCCTGCAATTGATTTACGAGACTTGCATGCACACGATCGGCCATTTGTGTCTTCATTACTCGTACATTCAACGGCAATGCGTTCTGCCGGGCGAGAGCGTATTAAGTCGACATTTCGACAGCGTCTAATTTTGGTCGCAAATCGGTAGGAGGTTGTTACGGAATATAGCGTGCAAATGCCAGCGCTTTTTAGACGGGAAATGGCTGTTTGATTTACGCCATTCCTACTGCGAACTGAAATGAATAGTCCTGTAGTGCGTCTCTCGCCGTGTTAGAAGGATAGTTTAAGCGACAGTGAAAGAAACAAGAGACAGAGAACCGGAGACATGAATCATCTTATCCACCCGGTTTAAGTCACTGAAATAGTCGTATTATCACGCTTATTGCTGTTACTCTGAAGGTATGAATTTTTATAACACACACACACACACACTCACAGAGAGAGAGAGAGAGAGAGAGAGAGAGAGAGAGAGAGAGAGAGAGAGAGAGTTAACTCGAGGCATTCCTAGCCTTATGGTAAAGATAATGTCTGAAGTTCATGGCTGAATTATAGATGAAGAGTTGGCAGCACGCAATCGAGAACGAACATGTCGGTCACGCGGTCTTTTCATAAGCGCCGTCATCACAATTGAATCTTTCATCCAGCAACAAATTGCTTTTGATATTTTTCTGCAGCCGGGTTATGCCCAATAATCTATTTTTGATGGTTTAAAGCACAACTGTTCATTTTCCCTTCCAAAATGAAGACTGTTTTCGTTGGAGGACACGACACTTTTTTTCGAGGGGCGTGTTGATATGATGGAGTATCAGAAACTATATTATTTTTCTGTTACGCGTGTTTTATTTTCCAGAATATTTTCATCTGTCGTCTCTTTAATCAGTAATCTTTGTATCTTCGCTAAAGCAGTTTCTAATATTTTGACGCGTAAATGAACAGCAACCTTAAGGAATTAGAAATTACAACAAACACGTAAAATATGCGCCGAAGTTTTTCCGGCACAACCGAGTTTCCTGTGCGTATAATGCTGTATGAAACTCTCGTTGTGCTGCAGTTTGAAACTCTCAGCCACCACCAGGCAGCACTCATTTCCTCACCAGTCAAGTGAAGTTGAGTCGGCGGCTGGCGTCTCTAGAGTTGCCAAACGCATGATCCATGACTAACCTTAGCCTTAAAATAAAATAAAAACTACTGAGGTTTGAGAGCTGCAGTTTGGTATGTTTGATCATTGGAGGTTGGATGATCAACATTCAAATTTGCAGCCATCTAGCCTCAGTAGTTTTTAAGATCTAAAGGCGGACGGACAGACAAATAGTCATCTCAATAGTTTTCCATTACAGAAAACTAAGAGGCTGAGGAAATTATCTGGCTTGCGTTTCACAAACCTGATAGTATTAGGCTACGTTCGCTCAAATTCGAACTTGAACGCAACCAATTAAAACATTAGGGTAGTATTCAAGCGTAATGACAATCTGACATGGTTCCGATTTCTTTATCACTCTAAGAGTGATTCTTAAATTTATAGAGTTCATCTGAACTGAGTGTTAACCCTCAAAGTAGGTTTACATATTCTTTTTGCAAAATCACCGAATGAGTAAACTTCTCCCGGGTAACCAAATCCGGGGCCGGATTTAAACGACAATCGCCAAGTAACAACTGGCTGTTGATGAATTGCGCCTCGTTACGAAACAAAGAGGAGCTATCACTGGTCAACGGTATTAATTACCTTCCATTTTTCGATGATAAAAATATGCGGCCGTTCAAATATTCGTTGTTGAGTTTCTCTTTTTCATGACTTTCTCTTTTTTTTACCTTCTACTTCTGTTTATTCCCCTTTATTAATGTATCCGTCCAGCGCTCTCTCTCCTCTTTCTTCTCCCCAATGCATTTGACAGATATACAAGCATTCAAGTGTCAAGTGCTTAGTCAGCAGACTTAGCACTAAATTAAGGATTCTGACTGTTGTATGGAATGGAATGGAATGAATGGAATGGAATACAGAATTTTGGCCAAAGGCCAAGGGCTAGGACCTATGAGGTCATTCAGGGCTGAAGCTGAAATTGACAGTAAAAAAAGATTTGAAAGGTGTAACAGGGGGAAAACCTCGCAGTTGAACTTTGAATCAACTGGTAGGAGAGGGTGCAAAGTAAGATGGGAGAAAAAAAATACGACCGGAGGTACAGTACAAAAACTGAAAGGCGATGCAGCTAGGGGCCGAGGGGACGCTGCAAAGAACCTTATTAGGTAATGCCTACAGTGCACCGACAGCACTATCCCCCTACGGAGCGGGAAGATTTAGGAATCTAGGCGGTCTAGCGTGAATTTTCATTTTGATTTTCGGGTGTCGCAAGGATTATAGTACTAGAATTGCCTTAATGCTCTTTCGTTTGATTCTAGAAATGTATTTATCCGTCTTTCTTTCTTTCTTGTTCGGAAAATTGGACACTTCAAATTTTTGTCGTCTCTTTCGGTTGGGAGGCGTCCAGATGCCATCATCAGATCCCATCCAACAGTCTAGTTCCAGGGTCCGTGCTAACACAAGGTCAACAACCAAACATTTGGTGTTCATAAAATCAAGGTGTCTCTCTCTCTCTCTCTCTCTCTCTGACCAACAACCAAACATTTGGTGTTCATAAAAACAAGCCCTCTCTCTCTCTCTCTCTCTCTCTCTCTCTCTTCTCTCTCTCTGGCCAACAACCAAACATTTGATGTTCATAAAAACAAACTCTCTCTCTCTCTCTCTCTCTCTCTCTCTCTCTGGCCAACAACCAAATATTTGTTTCAAAAAACAACCTCTCTCTCTCTCTCCTGCTCCTCTCAAATCTTCTCTCTCTCTCTCTCTCTCTCTCTCTCCAACAAAAACCAAATATTGTTCATAAAACAAGCTCTCTCTCTCTCTCTCTATCTCTCTCTCCTCTCTCTCTCTCTCTCTCTCTCTCTCAACCAAACAATAAAAATATTTGTCATAAAAAACAATAAACCCTCTCTCTCTCCATCTCTCTCTCTCTCTAAACTCGTCTCTCTCTCTCTCTCTCTCTCTCTCTCTCACCGAAATCCACGCTCATTACTCACTCACTCTACCAGTCCACTGCGCATTCGAGTTCGAAATAGTAACGCTGAGTGTTACTATTCCATCATTTCATTGTATTATCAGTACCATCGTAACCATTTTACTTGAACTGCCTATAAAAAATATGCCATTCATTGCTATACCTCGCATGAAAATTAATTCGCTTTAATTGTAAAGTAACCTGTTTTTCAATGAACATCATCAATACGCTGAGGAAAATACTTTGCGTAAAATCGCCAGATGAGGTAAGTTAACTGCTGGTTATATCTTTTAAGATGATACATGTACTGAGTATACTCCACTGTTTAATCAGAAGAAATGAAAACAGCAATAAGAGCTGATAACTACCAATGACCTCGAGAGGCTCTTTATACCTTTACTATGGAAATTTGGCTTGATAAACTCCAGTGCATATTCTATCACCCTCCTAGTTCCTCGCTGGCCGAGTGGTTTTCGAGCTGGGCTGCCAATCCGGTGGTCCGAGGTTCGATTCCCGACTCGGTCGACGCGGAATCAGAGAAATTTATTTCTGGTGATAGAAGTTTCATTTCTCGATATAGTGTGGTTCGGATCCCACAATAAGCTGTAGGGTCCCGTTGCTATGGTAACCAATTGATTCCTAGCCACGTAAAAATATCTAATACCTTCGGTGCCAGCCCTACGGAGAGCTGTTAATTAGCTCAGTGGTCTGGTAAAACTAAGATATGCTTAACTTCTATCACCCTCCTGATACCTCACGCCTTCCAGCGAATCAATGCCGCTCACGCACGACTCCTAAAGACTTTCTAAATTTCTAAAAAAAAATTGTTTCCATGTGCCAAGATTCCAAATATTCATTTTCATGTGACAATATTCTCATTATTCATTTTCACGAGGCAATACACTAAATATTCATTTTCATGTGGCAAGATTCTAAATATTCACTTTCATGTGGCAAGATTCCAAATATTCGTTTTCATGTGGCATGATTCTAAATATTCACTTTCATGTGGCAAGATTCCAAATATTCATTTTCATGTGGCATGATTCCAAATATTCATTTTCATGTGGCATGATTCCAAATATTCAATTTCATTTGGGCAATATACTAAATACTCATTTTCATGCGCCATGATTCCAAATAT
>NC_087218.1:12895466-12927966 GCF_015104395.2 Macrobrachium nipponense
AGAGGGGGGAGGGCGGTTGATTAATATTTAGTATATGATCCTAGGTTGTCTATTACCGAATTAAGCCGTCTAGGAATACTGTCAATCAGTCTACTGCAAATATTTTCCCCACACATAGACTCCCAGTCTCCCACACTGATGGCTTGTTTACTGTTCAGAACGGAGCCATCCCATTCCTTTGTCATAATGGCCACAAATTTTAAATTTTCAATGGGATTTGAGATCCGGAGATTTTGCAGGCCAGTCGATACGAATAACTTCTGGATGCTGCTGTAACCATTTTCTCACTGGCATGCTATTATGAACAGAGGAGTTGTCCATTACCAAGAATATGGGCAACGGTTCCGGAATCAGTAGCATCCTAACAGATGGAATCAGCACTTCGTCAAGAATGTCAACATATACGAGTATACTGCCTGCCATTTAATCGCTCATGGATTGGCACTAAAGCACCTGGTCCGCAAGACGCCATCCAACCCCAAAGGGCCTCGGTTATCCTCCCACTTCGTCAATTTGGTTCGACATATTTATCCTCAAATCTGAAAAAAATAGAGTGAAGGATTTAGAGAAAATATAAATTTACAGATATTCGGAGAGAAACAATGACAGTGGGCTTACTTTTAAATATAAAAGACACTATTTTAACTGCAGTTCTCCTCTCATCAATAGATCTTATTGATTAAAAAAAGGGACTGGCGCTTTTATTAACCCATACTTTCAGTAATATTGTTATAACACAGAACTTTTAACTTTTAAGACGAAGTGCAATGTTAAGAAAAACACTATAAGGTTATTCTATAAAACAAAATATATATATATATATATATATATATATAATAGTGTGTGTGTGTGTGTGTGTGTGTGTGTGTATATATATAATATATTATATATATATATATATATATATATATATATATATATATATATGTGTGTGTGTGTGTGTGTGTGTGTTATATACACACACACACACACACACACACACACACATATATATATATATATATATATATATATATATATATTTATCCACTAGTATGTATAGGCCTATTTGAATTTTCTTCTCCGAGAAACAGTTCTTTAATATGCATTTAACCAAAACTTATATAGACAAAATTATACCTTTTTCGCCTTCTTTCCTCTATTAGATGATAATATACAATTACAGACCATTTTAAATATTAGAAACAGCTACGCCAGTTGTATTTTCTGCCAGACTTAGTTTACAGTGAAATAATTGAAAGAAATCTTTGGTTGTAGGCCTAATATTAGTATATTAAGAATTCGGAAAAGAGGCATAAGAAAAGTTGGCATATCATAGTAACCTTAACGTCTTTTGTAAGTCAGTGCAATGTGTATTCAAACATTCACGAGACTCGGAGGAAAGCTAGCACGAACTTCCTCTGCAACTGGTTTCCCGCCACGCAACACTTCGAAGTGGAGGCGGGATTTTATAGATATTTAAACTGCTTCCTCAGTTATGACAATTCCCAACTCCCACACTAGCTCAAATTAATTTATATCTTCTCTTACATTATTTCTCCCTGATTACATCGTAACTTCCATTAAAGATATTTGTCAGCAGGTGTAAGAGGAATTATTATTCATTAAAGCATATATAGAGACTAGGCCTATAATACAAAGTATATCACACCAAGCCTACCACGTAAAAATATATAAGGCAAAATAAGTAAATGTTCATTACCTGGTTTTTCTTGGACGCCAGCAGTGCAGTCTTCCCTGTTGGTCGTTGCAAAAGGTCTTCTCGTCACAAAATATAACAGTTTCCCAAAACTGCTCGCTCTTGGACAGATATTCGAGCACAAACCCGAGACGATGTCCATATGCGTTCTGTAAGTAGGGCTTGTTAGCACAGGGTTTCCTACATAGAAGACCAGCTTCTCGAAACCGACGTCTTACAGTGTCAACTGATGTTTGTATATTTGTTTCTCGTTTCACTGAAAATGATGACGAAAACGGGTGTTCGGTTATATAGTTAATTAACACTTCGTCTTCTTCCGCGGTTGTGCAGTGGGGTCTGCCAGATCTAGGATGGCTTTTCAATCCTTCTCCGTCGTTGTATCGTTTTAGTCATCTATACACAGTTGTCTTGTTGATATTAAGACGATTAGCTATATCTTTTTTTGAAAATCTGGCGAGATGCAACTCAACTATAGCTCTCCTTGTTGGGGGCGGGGGGGGGGGGGGGGGGCGGGGGGGGGGGGGGGGGGGGGGTGGGGGGCGGGGGGGGGGGGGGGGGTTTCGGGGTTTTTCCGGTCCACTGTCGGGCGGCTCCAAGAACCATGTTTGGCAAATGACCACAGTTGAACGTCTTGTTAGACCACGCCCACAACTACATCTCCGATACGTTCATTACATTAAATAAACTACTATGATGGCTAAAAAGTAAAATTTCGTTAAGTTTTATTTACGTCTTTGCATATTTACCATAATTAAAAATTAAGGTGTTAATGTTTTTCTAATGATCTAGCTGATATTTTAATTAAAAAAAAAAAAAATATAGCATTATACTATAAAACCATGCTAAGTGAACTGTATCTTTTTTGAGCGAAGTTTCTAAATGTTTCGCCCTTGCAATTTAGCGTCATTAGAAATGTGAAGAAGGCAAGAGTTGCCAGTTAGTCACTTTTTGAACGAAAATCACTGAAATCAGGTCACCTCGAGTTTTGCTGCATACTGTACTATACTCGACTATCTGTAAAAAAAAAAAAGGAATGTTATCATTCGAATGCCAGCTCGATCTCAACAAACAAATAAGAACGGTATGTTATCAGTTGCTTGAAAGCGACACGGATTGGCGAAACAGCAGTGATGACGTAAAGAATAAACGTTAGGGAAAATGTATTTCATAGTTTACATCAAAATCTTATCAGTGAAAAAAATGATACAACTAATAATTATTGTGTATATATATATATATATATATATAATCTATAATATATATAATATTATATATGATATACACAATGACACACGTAATAATTATTGTGACACCGAGGCACTAAGTTTCAGTGGAAATTATGTATATATATATATATATATATATATCATATATATATATATATATATATATATATATATATATATATGTGTGTGTGTGTGTTTATGTATATTATATATATATATATATATATATATATATATATATATATAGAGAGAGAGAGAGAGAGAGAGAGAGAGAGAGAGAGAGAGAGAGAGAGAGAGAGAGAGATAGATTCTCTTGCACGATCTTTTCTTCATTTGTTTAAATATTTCCAGTTTTCTTCATTATCTTCGAAAAAGGGTACAAAATTAATAAATAAATAAATAAAAAACTGCTACATTTAACCATCTCTGAGCCGACAACTGCTTCAACCACCAATCCATGTGGTAGTCTTCAGAGCTACTACAGATACGCAATGCAACTGCGGTCTTATCTACAAAAGCGTATAGCTCAAAATATTTTTTTTTAAAACGAGAATCGGAAATAAAAATCTAAAATTCTAAGACGACCATCGCTGTTCAGACAAAGAATTAACAAATTTCTCAGGCATTTATACCTCTCCATGAAAACCTCTCTTGAGAGAGCTAGCTCTAAAAGATAGTAAATTTCAATTCGTCCTAATTAGGATGTATCTTTGCTCTTCCAACAATGAAAAATAATAATGAAAATTAACGTATATAAAATTCTGTGAACATTTATTTAGGAGAGAAAATCTGAATAATGAATGCATAAGTCTGAACCACTTTGTCATGACTAATATAGTAAGCAAATATTAATGTTGAAATTTACGCTGTAAATAATCGCATCAAAGCTCTATGAAAAAAAACAATTTTACAAAGTAAGCGTGATGCACTACATTAGAATTATATTTTGACGTGATTTCATTCCCGGTTAAAAGCCCAGTTATTTTGAATATTATTACTTACCGTTAAAATCAGAATTTCAAGATACACACACACACACACACACACACACACACACACACCACACACACACATATATAACATATATATATATATATATTATATATATATATATATATATATATATATATATATATATATATATATATTTCAACAAATCACTGTAGACGTGTGATGATCATATATGCATACAGCCAGGAGAAGGGTCAAAAGAAATTTCTTTTCACCCTTCTCCTGGCTGTATGCATATATATGTATATATGTGTGTGTATAACACATACTACACACACACACACACACACATACTAGCTGAGACTGACCAGTACATAATTTATTGCCTCGGTTAAAATGGGCATACTGTACTTTAGGGAATATGCCCATACATCCCTCCCCCTCTGATCCGAGATTCAAACGCAATGCGCTCAATTGCGAGGCAAGAGCTCTACCGCCAAGCTACGCAGAGAGAGAGAGAGAGAGAGAGAGAGATAGGTATCTGACTCGTTTGAAGTTGCGGAATTTTTTTCATGCAACATATTTATATAAAATTAAAATGTAAGTGCATTATTTATATTTACATGTAATTAAAATATAGGCGCATGGACACAGGTGCTCTACGTACATACATGTAAGTACGTATAGTAAATCCCGTATTAATTAGACTGAATATCTTCAAAATATAATTTTGCATGCTTTATTTATATGACAGAAGTGCCTATCACGTATCACTGTATTACAAAAAAAAATTCCCATTTTAAAAGTGCTAATGACATAAATGAGGTAATCTCCGGAATTTACGCTCGGCTTTGTAATCCATTTTCGCAAAAGTAAATCTGTTTTTTTAATACATATTTTTTGAGGGTCGTTTTTCTGTGATGCAGCGACTTTCCATGAATTAGTTTTCTATTTTTTCATATCGCATAAAAAATAACTATCCTCTACTCAGATCGTTGTTTTTAAGCTGGTTCCTAAATGGATACGATAATCCATAATTAATTCGTTCAAATTGTATCTTCCTTGCAAGTATAAATGTCACGCCAGTCTTGACTCAATTAATTATACACAGCATTCCCTGCTAAACAGAGAACCATTTCAGGTAAGGGAGATAAACCAACAATCCTCAGAAGAACAAGGGACCCATCTTCAGTGTCTGCTGTCCGTCCGCTGTTATACCCTTTCTGCTTCCTGCGTGAAGTCAGCTCCTGTACATCAGAAATAAAAGTCAGGAAACAGACACGCGCGGCCCTTCCAGACACGCGTATTCCATTTCGACGTCTTTTTTTGTTGCCGGATTGTTCGACGGGTTTTTAGACGAAAAGCGACCGGCTCTACTACAACGATGGAATTTCTATACACCGGTCTATATTCACGAATGCCTGGTTTCTCTCCTCCCCTCCCCCCCCCTCCTACCCCCCACCCTGACAGTTATGAACGATTCCAAAATCGTCCTTTTCAGTTTCGAAGTGAAATAGACATCAGCTGGTTCCTCTTCCTTCTCTTCGGGCGAATCCTACTATTATAAAAGAACGGGTATCCATATACTGACAATTTCTGTGACACAATTAGCCTGCATATTATGTATTTTCTCCGTCTAAATATCACAACGTAGACAAGAAAATGATGGGCAACAGCGCCTAAAGATTGTATAAATATAATGCTGGTTCCTATCGTCCAGCATATAATTCTATTTTTGTTCAAACAATGGATATCCATTACTATAGTATATTCACATCACCCGGCGCTCCTGACTGGCTGTTGATAAGCCAATCACAGGGCTTGAAACTCAGTCTCTCGAGACAGTTCACATAGGCAGAATGTGTGTTCCACCTCTCCCGAGGGATACTTTAGAAAGACGTAGCCCGCAGGAGAGGTGGAACATACATCCTTCCCATGTGGACTCTCGAGAGAGACTGAGAGTTTCCAGCCCTGCGATTGGTTTATCAACAGCCAATCAGGAGCGTTGTAAGGACTGGCCTAGACATTAGATGCACGGGTGATGTGAATCTGCTATAACATTTTCCGTGACTCTCCGTCACAATATCATCATATCACAAAAGCGTAAACTGGAAAATACTGCGCGACATAACGTGCCGGAAGTATTGGAATCACGATGCAATTCCTGAATTACTTTCATTCACATTTTTTTACCAGAAGGCGGCAAGCAATCTCATTCAGGCTTTCATTGGGCTACGACTTCAAAAGTACTTTTAAGGCCTTCGATTCTTGGCTAAGAAATTATTCTTTTTATATTTTATTTATAATGTGGATATTTCACTACCTTTGTAGGGAAACACCGACTTAGAGACCGGCAGTATTTAATGAGGCTTTAACACTTAACGACATTCTTTTCATCACAACTAATTATTGTTGCAAAACAAAAACGATCTCAATGTGACACTGGATTTCAGAGAGAGACCAAAGCAGTTCACTAAAACAAAATATTTCATTTTCTTTTTCTCACTCTTAGATTACTTTCCAAAAGGTGATCACTCAGTTCCCGAGGAAATCTTGCGTGTGCTTATGAGAGTCGATCATTCATAAACACACTTGCTTTTAGCGAATTGGAAGGAGGCATCTATGTTCCTTTGCCGATGCAAAATATATCAAAAGGCTAAACAAAAATCACGTCAATATTTCACTAAGTTAACGGCAGCATAGAGACACTAAGTTAAGGACAGTGTGTGGAGAGACTAAGTTAACGGCAGCATGGAAACACTAAGTTAAGGACAGTGTGGAGACACTGCTAAGGTAACGGCAATGTGGAGACACTAAGTTAAGGACAGCGTGGAAACATAAAGTTAACCACTGTGTGAAGACACAAAGTTAAGGACAGTGTGGAGACACTAAGTTAACCACTGTGTGGAGACACTAAGTTAACGACAGCGCGGAGAAATTCCTCATCAAATGAGCGACTCCCGAAACGAATACAAGACACCGATCTTAATTTTAACATGACATTCTTTCTAACTCTGGGGCCGTTTCTATTCGAGAAACGCCCAGAGGTCTGGCGAGAAAGGATGGCTATGCGGAAGAGGCCTTGTCATCTTATCGGAAAAATGTTTATTTTCTGAGCTCGTAAGAATCGACCCTCGGGCGATGTTAATATCGCAAGTCAATATTTCCTCGGCTATATGGTTTTGGACTCTTTTTCTTTTCTGGATTTTATGCTATCGGTTTTTTTTTTATCTTTTTTTATGAAACAGAAATCAGATCATAAAATGTCGTTGTATTATATAATCTTAAGTTATTTACACGACTGGTTGTGGACTTGACAAATTGACAAGAATATCAGTGTCTGAAGATCTTAATTAAGCAACGCCAGATAATGTAACAGGTTTTCAATACACACACAACACACACACACACACACACACACACACACACACATATATATATATATATATATATATATATATCAATATATATATATATATATATATATATACATATATATAGATATATATATATATATGTATGTATTATATATATATATATATATATATATAATATATATATATACAAATATGTACAAAAGGCAAACACATGTATATATATATATATACTATATATATATATATATATATATATATATATAATATATATATATATATAGCCAACAGAACACACTCCATAAACTCAAACGAAACCATAAAACTTCACGAATAATTGCTAGCAAACCAAAATCTTTTTCAAAATCAAACCAAATTGTTCGCCTTAGACCAATAAAAAAAAAAAAAGCTGGAAATGACCAGATACGTGATATCCGTCAAAAGCAACTATATAGTACCTTAATAAAATATTCAAGTAATGAAGAAAGCGCCAATTAACCAACATGTCGAGTTGTATAAGCTTTCATCTTTCGTCCGCTGCTGGACTGCGGATGTGTCACCCAGGCAGTGTTACTGGTGCCGAAGTTTGTGCCTTTAGAAGAGGAGGTTTTGCGGTGTTACGTTTTTATTCACTTGATTTAAAAAAAAAAAAATTTTTTTTGAAGCTGAAAGTAAAAATCCGCAGCTGATATCAATTTACCTTTTGGTGAGTGCCAAGCAATATGGGCAGCTAAGACTAGAATAGAACATACAATTCAGGCCTAAAGACAAGCGCAGGGACCTATTAGGTCATTCAGCGATGAAACAAAATTTGAGAGTAGAAAGTTTGAAAAGTTTAAAAAGAGTAGGAACTTTAAAAAGTTTAAAAAAAAGAGTAGAAAGTTTATTAAAAAGTTTAAAAAGAGTAAGAAGTTTAAAAAGTGTTAAAAGAGTAGAAAGTTTAAAGTTTTAAAAGAGTAGAAAGTTTAAGAAGCTTAAAAAGTGTATAAGAGGGCGCAAAGTAAGATGGAAGTACAGTAAAAGGATTGAAGGGGTTGCAGTTAGGGGCCGAAAGGACGATGCAAACAACGTTAAGTAATGCGTACAGTGGACCGCACTAGGGGTACTGATGGCACTACCCCTCTACTGGATATAGGCAGTTAATCAGTTACCTTTGATAATGTTGTTCGCATAAGATTAGCCGTTTATGTTTGTATTTGTGAGCTGATGTCCCTCTATTGCTATGAAATATCCCTGCCAAGTGAGTTGGCATTTTTGAATCAGTTTGTTTGTTCGTTCTTCGTTTGACATCATATTTTACTGCGAATTTTACCAGCGGAAGTCCTTGGTACTGTTAATATTTCCTGGAAATGTAATAATAATAATAATAACAATAATAATAATAATAATAATAATAATAATAATAATAATAATAATAATAATTCCTTGAAATGAAGTTATGATTAACAAATTCATCTAGTTACAAGAGTTTCTCTCTCTCTCTCTCTCTCTCTCTCTCTCTCTCTCTCTCTTCTTATATATATATATATATATATATATAAAAATAATAATAATAATAATTCATTGAAACGATGTGGTGATTACTAAAGCCATCTGGCAATTATGTTTTAAGCATGCCTCTCTCTCTCTCTCTCTCTCTCTCTCTCTCTCTCTCTCTCTCTCTCTCTATCGTCGACTTCCTTTCCAGATCGACCATTGAAATACCTATTCATGACATCGCGCGATACGCAAGTCATTTTACTATAAACGAGACTGTGAGAGTAAGGATATGGATTTAATCCTTATTCTGCTGCCTAGTTCCATCGCAACCTTTTCAGATTCCCGTCCCAGAGCATATACTGAATGATTGTCTGAACGATTGTCGTTATTGACCCAAACACACACACACACACACACACACACTATTCAGACAGTACGAACGATCTCCGCACCGATTTCAGTCTGAACAAAAGATTCGTTCTCCAGAGGACATGGCATCATCTCTAGAAGAGACATGCGCGATAGCGTTATATCGGCAGACAAACCCATACATTCAACGACCTGTGTATGACAGACTCAAGTCGCAAGCCAGCAACCTGGTCGTGACAGATTCCCGCTGAGATCGTTCAGACACGAAGCTCCGCCCGCTTTTTAGCATTCAGACAAGCCCATACACGGTGTTTTTGCGAACGATACAGACAGTCGTTCAGACAATCGTTCATATAATCGTTCAGTGTATGGGGCCCTTAATGGAAACATGAGCAATGAGGACGGAGGCTTTCTTCCTCGTGATGATTCGTGAGGAAGGAAGGAAGGAATTAAAGAACCAAGGAAGGTACGATGAACGAAGAGAGAGAGAGAGAGAGAGAGAGAGAGAGAGAGAGAGAGAATGATGTTATACCCGGTAAATAAACTTCAATATTTCCAAGCATCAATCCTGAGAGAGAGAGAGAGAGAGAGAGAGAGAGAGAGAGATGATATTATACCCCGTAAATATACTTCAATAATTTCAAGCATCAATCCTATCATCTGAGTTTCTCCCCGTCGCCTGTATTACAGTATTGTAAGCTCTCACGTTTATCGTACTGGCAAATACAGAAACGGTAAGTTTTAATGAATTACTCGGAATATCGCCAACATATGAAGTATTTACAAGGAGAAAAAAATCTAAAAAAGAAATACACTGCGGATTCAATAATGCTATCCCAAATATTTACAAGACGGAGAAAAAATAATCTAAAAATGAAATAAAATGAGGATTAATAATGCTATCCCAAATACTATCATCTAAAACGTCATTCAGATGTATCAATTCAAGTTACTACTTAATCTACTTGTGAAATAAACTAGTCAAATAATCATATATTTTCAAGTATTCTGAAGTTAGCCAACTCGCCCAGTTAATGCAGGCAGTCCAAAGTTCTGAATGAGAACGGATCTCCGACACTGGCTCCATTTACAAATCCCTCCGGATCAAAAATCCAGAGCGTAAGCCTGAATATCAAAATAGGCTTGATGCTCTTATTTCAGGACTTATGAATAGCACCAGGACTCGGCAAATTTATGTATTTTTATGATCAACAAAAAACATAATTACTTTCAAAGTGATTAATTCAGTCCTGGCTCTCTGATCTGAATTTGAGATTCAAAATTCATCTAGGACCATAAGAAGTACCAGAGATGATGAAGTTCTATTAAACGAAAGCCATGTAAATCGTGAGTATGGTTGTTCTCTAACATAATTATCCTAGATCCTGATTTCGAGAAAAAAGCCTTCGACTTTCGCCAAATTTAAATCACGTTTTCTGTAGGCTTTATCGAACTGATCCTGTCATTGCGTTCAAATACATTAATAGCATTTTGAGATATGTTGTGTAACAGACCAAACGAAATAAGAGAAATTAAGAAACGATTATATCAATTTGCAGCCACACTAAAAACTTTCGACTAAGTTTACTACAAAAACTAGGCCAGTGTATTCTCCCGAATGGATGAAATTCATCTTTCAGTGCCAAAGGGGCTTAGTGAATTGACTAACGACTGATGCAGAAACAGATGAGTCACATAATTGTTGACATCGAGACCAAACGCTAAAGATGCCATTAAAACTCCTCAAACACATCATGGCGTTCGGGAGTCTGTGTCGAGAAAATATTCAATCTAATGGCACCATACTTTTTATTCCAAGAGAAAATAAAAGCTAATTGACCAAGGCCCATTGTTGCTGACTGTTGGCACCTGGCACTGAAAAACCCTCGTGGCACTGCATCACCCAAAGTTCATCATAATGGCAGATATACATCGGTAACTGAGTATTGTCGAACGTTACAAACCACTAGAAAGTTACAGCATGTCTGGCTGTCAATAATTATATGTGTGTAAGTTACAGGGATTTCACGAAATCCCAAGGGAATATATGAAATGACCAATTCGCTTAGGAACGTTTGAACCCCAAGGGCTAGTACTAAACACGGTGAAGCAGTGATTCATCTACTCATCTACACTGTTTCGCCGTGTTCAGTGCTAGCCCCTGGGGAGTTAAATGTATTTCGCCGTGTTTAAAACTAGCCCCCTGGGGAGTTAAATGTATTTCGCCTGGTTAGGACTAGCCCCTGGGAAGTCAAATGTATTTCGCCATGTTTAGTACTAGCCCCTGGGGAGTCAAATGTATTTCGCCGTGTTTAGTGCTAGCCCCTAGGGAGTTAAATGTATTTCGCCGTGTTTGGTACTGACCAATTGACCCAGGGGCTGGTACTAAACGCAGCGAAACACATTTGACCACCAAGGGACTAGTACCAACATGGTAAAACAATGTTTCACCATGTTGAGTACTAGCCTTCGCTGTTCAAATGTTCCTACGCGAATTGGTTATTTCACATATTCCTTAGGGATTTCGTGATATCCACATATTTCCTGTAACATATACACGTGTACATATGTGTGAGAGAGAGAGAGAGAGAGAGAGAGAGAGAGAGAGAGAGAGAGAGAGAGAGAGAGAGACCTTTTATTTTCCTGTGATTAAATATTATGCTACACATAATGTATAAGGAAAGAACCAAATGACCGTTAAGAGAGGCAGAAATATCCCGATCTTTTGAGCGAATATTTTTCATGCAAAATACGTAATTCCCGACATTTTAAAAAAGCTAGGATGAACTGTAATACGTTTTTTTTTCAGTTTAAAAGCTAAATTTTGAGTATTTGAAATAATCAGTCATTGCAATTTTATGACAAAGATTTATAATGTCAAATGGACATCGTTTTAATTAAACCTTTACGACGATAATATAAATATGAGATTAACAAGCAATGAAAGAGAAACCAAGAAAAAAGAGACGAGGAATTGGCCGTGAAACAAAAAAAAAAAACAAAAAACAGTCGAGTCTTCATTAATTAGACAACTCTAAACACAAAGAAATCAGTTCATATATTTTATTCCCGTGAATTTTTTTTCCTAGATATCAAAGGCGTTTGCGTAACGTACATATTTTTTGTGTGTGTGTAAGAACAAAAGGGTTTATTAAAGGAACGCGAAGACTTGAAAAGGATTAAGATTTAATCCCCCCCCCACCCCCACCGCCCCCGCCGCTTCAGATTAATTGATTTTCTTTGACCAGAACGTTTTATATCGCCTTTCTTGACACCAATCTAAATTATTTCTTGTTTTTATCAAGTCAGAGAAGTAATCATGCGTATGAAATTTTTTAAAAATATACAGCATATATTGCACGTGGACTCGTATTCATGCAAAGTCATCCATATAGTAAAAGGAATGCTGAAATTTGCAGAATTTCGCCAGTTTAGTTTTTTATGTAAATCACTGCGGATTAAGTCATAAAAGAAGTTTATGGGCATTCATTCCGTGGGGAATATCGTGAAGACGAACACAGACGTTTAAATTGACATAATAATAATAATAATAATAATAATCTATAATAATAATAATAATAATAATAATAATAATAATAATAATAATATCCTTGGAACATTTCTCACTTGAACGGTCTGTGAGTTGATCTACTACTACTACTACTACTACTACTACTACTACTACTACTACTAATAATAATAATAATAATTGTTGACATCTAGGGCTATAGTAGATTCACATCAGCCGTGCATTTGATGTCTAGGCCAGTCCCATACGACGCTCCTGATTGGCTGTCGATAAGCCAATCACATGGCTGGACACTCTCAGTCTCTCTCGAGAGTTCACAAAGGCAGGATGTATGTTCCACCTCTCCTGAGGGACACTTTTAAAGACGTACCCCTCAGAAGCGGTGGAAGATAAAGCCTACCCATGTGAACTCTCGAGAGAGACTGAGAGTTTCCAGCTCTGTGATTGGTTTATCAACAGCCAATCAGGAGCGTCGTAAGGGACTGGCCTAGACATCAAATGCACGGTTGATGTGAATCTACTATACTTTTGACTACAGACTTTCAGGAATGGATAAGTTGCATACTGAAGACGCTTGAGTATTAAACTCCAAAGGCGCTGTTTTGAAGTCGGTCTTTCTTCAACCGTAAGGCATCGACGTCTTAGTCCTCCCTCCAATAAAAACGCCTTTCTTGGAGGAACCCTTTGAAGCATCCTCACTTTCTCGTTCATATGATGACGATGCGGAAAGAAGAGGGCAAACATATGAATTAGATTCTCATTGACCTACTCCCAACAAAAAATTTCATTGTACAATTCAAAAGAATACTGATGAGAAGGTTGGACTGAGAATACGACCCGCCAACGACACATTCAACAACATTCAGGATTGCATCTTCGGTGACACTTTGAGTCTGGATAAATAAAACCGTGAAACGATGAGTCTCTGTCCCTGGTGATTCTCTGTTCGGAATCATTAAAGACCGACATTAAGGCAATTGAATCTGCCTGTTTCTGTTCTTTTTTTTCGGCAGAATATAACTGTTCTACGGTGACCATTCTTTTGGAGGCCATATTATTACTTAAATATCATGTCAATACAGGAACTGGAAAGCAATTATTTCGATTAATGTTAATATCATGAAATTTTGGACTGAAGACGGACCCACGGAAGTTTCGAAAATGTCATAAAGTTTTAGAACAGCTTTTAACAATCATAATATTGTGGACCTTTTAGGACGTGATTATCATTACAACAAATTTCGTAACGAAATTCTATATTGATGCGTATGAATAAAAAATCACTGACCCATGATGTGCCTCTCTTTGTGCACTGTTTTATAACTTTAAAAATGCAAACATGTTAAAAATCGAAATATTCGCAAACAAAAATCATCACATATTCCGTTGGAAAACGTAGGCGAGATAATAATGCTATTCCAAATATTCTGAAATCGCGTAACTTTCATCGTTGCAGAATCAAGAAAAATCAGTCCATGGACTCAAATTTGTTCTAGAACTGTAGTTCAACTTTTTATTTTCGTAATTCTGTGTAATTACAATTTTTCATTGGTCCTCTGAACTTTACAAATACGTCACTAAAGCAGCGTTTTTGGTTTCAACAGGAAATTTGGAAAAAAAAAAATGATTGTTTAATGAGACAAGTTTTACGTTTTGGTCAGTAGTGGTTGGTAATCCTCTATTTTGTCAACTTTTCATAATAAGTCATTCTGCCATGAAGTTCAAACAACTGAACTTTTATGTGACAAAAGTCTTGAAGAATAAAAATGAATACAAACATTAATAGTGTAATGACGCCACTACAACTCTGCAATGAACCATTACAAAGATGCTCTGAATTTCTGTTCATTTCAAAAAACAATAATAAACACCAACGATTACTGCATGTAAAAATGTATATTTGTATGTAGAGGCATCTGGTTTAAATGCAGCGATAAGCAGCTGATTTCTAACACTCGTCTATCAGATTCACACACGCACACACACACACACACACGCACACACATATATATATATATATATATATATATATATATATATATATATATATAGATAGATAGATAGATATATATATACATTATATAGATATTTATATAATATATATAAATATATATGTATATATGTCATTACTAGAAAATAAATTAATAATACATAATACATTAAGAAATAGATAAAAATGTATTAAAAACCAAGGAGAATTGCATCAGTTCCAGTTGCACGACAATTGTAACCTGAAAAGTGCAAGCGAAGATGCATTGCATGACTACGTGCTAACGAATTCGTTCAACTAGAATCTTTGGGTGTATGAACATTGTGCGTGTACGGGATTACCGGTGTCACTGACACTAGTGGCTCACAACCAAGCACTGGTGTATTATTTTTGGCCCTGTTCAAGTTCCCCGAGATGGTCTTCAATATAATGCCAACAAAGCAATTTCCGTAGCTCAGATGTTGTGAGTTCGTTTTTGTTTGTTCTTAGAACTATAGTAGATTCACATCAACCGTGTATCTGATGTCTAGGCCAGTCCCTTACGACGCTCCTGATTGGCTGTTGATAAGCCAATCACAGGCCTGGAAACTCTCAGTCTCTCTCGAGAGTTCACATAGGTAGGATGTATGTTCCACCTCTCCTGAAAGACGTATCCCTCAGAAGAACTGGAACATAGATCCTACCCATGTGAATCTCGAGAGAGACAGTTTCCAGCCGTGTGACTGGCTTATCAACAGCAAATTAGGAGCGTCTTAAGGGACTGGCCTAGACATCAGATGCACGGTTGATGTGAATCTACTATAGCTTGCAAGGGGGAGAGATGTGTAGATGAAATACAAAATAAAGATTTACGCTTGCATACACACACATATATGTATATGTTTGATCCACAATAACCCACACATTCGAACGTACACACACAATGTTCATGCATCCATAGTTTCTTCTTGAAAGAATTCATTAGCAAGTAGTAATGCAAAGCAACTTCAAAAGTTCAAGCGAAGACGCAATGCATTACTACCCTAAAGCTATTCTCCTTCCATTTTAATACATTTTGTATCTATTTGTTAATTTACTAATTCATTTTTATTTTTAATAATGATTTTTCTTTTTTCTGTATGTCCTTTTATCTTCTCTTTTTTCCTAATGAGCACCATATTTTTTTGGAAGCTTGAATTTCAATTCAGTGGACCCTCTGGTGGGCTTGTTCAATATATATATATATATATATATATATATATATATATATATATATATATATATATATGGGTTCATCTTCTGAATAGTAATAATGATAGAAAAAATATTATTGTATTTTCGTCTCCTTCCTATTCAGACGGACCCTGTAGTAGGCTTGTTTCATATATATAATTGTATTATGTATATATACATATATAATTCATATATATATATATATAAATTAAATTTTATACACGTCTATATAAATGTGATATGACTTATATATATATATATATATATATATTATATATTATATATAGTTATATATATATATAGGGTCCATCTTCTGAATAGTAATAATAATAGAAAAAGTATTACTGCATTTTCGTTTCCTTTTTTCTCTCTCTCTCTCTCTCTCTCTCTCTCTCTCTCTCTCTCTCTCTATATATATATATATATATATATATATATATATATATATATAATATATATTATATATATATCCTGGTCTCCCTCTCTCTCTCAGATTCCTTGCTGCTGTATGTACGCCGGCTTGCATGCCTCGATCCATTGGCTCAGTTATTTTGACAGGTTGCTTCCCTTCCGCGTATTCCAGCGCTTCTACACCGAGCCAGTTTGCGTGTCGATGGTCCTTTTGCACGGACAATTGACTCGAAGGTGCTTTACCAGGTATGCTTTATGGAGGCTTTGTGTTCAATGCCGCCATTAAGCAGGTATATATTGTCAAACGTCCCTTTCCTGGCAAGAAGCCCGTCACCTCCCACACAAGGCGTTTGTCGCAAGATATTTTGTCTTTCCAGTTCAATAAGGAGTTACTTATGATTTTCCGGCATGCGATGAGTAACGTCGCTGTGTTCCTCGAATCCGCTGCGGAATGCGATGAGCTAAAAAGGAATGAGCAGGAAAGAATGGGGCTATACTAGTTCCGGCAAGAACAATTTTTTTTTTTTTTTTTTTTTTTGCGGGGGATAAAAGTGTGTCCGGATTTATTGAGGCTCGTTGAATTATTCTTTTTTTGTACTTTGATCATTCCACTAACAAGAATTGGAAAGTAGGTGAAAATCGCCAGTATTCTCCACAGATTTGATTAATTAAGACTCTTCTTAGTTGCGAGCTTCATCGAGCTAACTATAGGTTCTCCAGCGGTTAATACGTCCTAGTTACCTACAGTAAATATATAAACATGATGCTGTACTGGTTCCCGCTTTGTAATACAGTATGAAAAGCAGCAAAAATCACGGGCAATTTACTATTTACTTAAAGTAATGACGTAAAAAATTAGAGAAACACCTTTCAATTGTACGACTATTTTGTTAAAAGATAAAAACAAAAGCCACCTGTGACTGGCAACCTAAAACCCCTTCCCAGACTATGCCCAAAGAAAGTAAGCAAAGGATAAAGAAAGGAAGAATAATCGGCCTAACGTAACTAGAGAAGCGAAAACCTAGTATTAGCTACACCCTAGATGACGATGTCCGCCATCTAGCAAAACTTCAGCCGTTGACAACTTTACTTGGTTTCCTGATGTGAATGTTAAATTGAGTTTGTTAATGAATGTCGCTTTTCATGTGGCCAATGGGATATCTCCTAGAATGAGATCATACTACTGCTAGCAATAATAAGAAACGTAAGTGTGTCTAGAAGTTAATAAAAACGATGAGCAAAATGACAATGAAACGGTAATAAATGAGCAAATTCATTAATATAATAATGACTTTAGTCATCATAGTGAATAGAGAAATAGGAAGCGTGATGAATATTGTGAAGATAATGAGAACAGAGCAAAGAAAGCATGACGAAAGACATCAGCAAGAACAGCAAAATTTATTTTCCAAGTTAAATAACTGCAATAATAATAATAATAATAATAATAATAATAATAATAATAATAATAATCTTACTATAAGGGTATAATGTCTGTCTGTCTGTCTGTTTGTCATTCAATCACGGCCAAACGGCTGGTCAGGTGGGCATGAAACTTGGCAGGGTTATGGTGGGGACCCCTAAGATGGTTTGTAATGGGGTTTCATCCAACCTAACCCCCTCCTTTGTAGGGGGTGGGGGTGAGAAGGGATTCCCTGAAACGGAGCTGTTTCTGGCCGTGAACGAGGCTGGTTATTTCCTGTAGACTTAGTTTACTTTACGATTTTTCATACATAATTTTCTGTACAACTTCCCCGGAGAAAGTCGCGAATATTTCAGCTCGGACACAATAGAAGATGAAAATTATCATCAATATCCGCAAGATTTTTTGAATAACTTGAATCCATCGGGACTGCCAGTGCACAAAATAACGTTGAAGAAGTACTGCCCGATAATGTTGCTTCGGAATTTCGATTCTGCCAATGGACATAATAAAAAGGAAACTGACAAGTTCCTACTTTCTACTCTTTTTTGGAAGACACAGGATCATAAGAGCATTTATCAGTAGCCATAACGCACTGACATACAAGTTGCGTCTTTGCAGTAACATAATGAAAAGAAAGATACTTTATTATTCGTATCACCGTGCAAAGTAATTGACAAAAAACGACCCAATCAAGATCCCTTTTCCGTTAAATGAAAGTCACCGACGAGAGAGAGAGAGAGAGAGAGAGAGAGAGAGAGAGAGAGAGAGAGAGAGAGAGAGAGAGCCATTTAACGACATCAATGCACTACAATTTTATAATTTTATCTTGCTATCGAAAAAAGAGAGAGAGAAAGAGAGAGGAGATAATTTGTGATTGAGAGCTAAGTAATCCGATAATCCCATCACCGTCTTCGTTACTTGACTTACATTGAGAGAGAGAGAGAGAGAGAGAGAGAGAGAGAGAGAGAGAGAGGGTAAACAATAATGAATACGAACTTCTTTACGTTCATTGATCGTCCCTTCACTTACTTTAAGAGAGAGAGAGAGAGAGAGAGAGAGAGAGAGAGAGAGACCTTACCTTACTTACCTTACATCTTGTTCGGGTTGCCCCAGGTCCCTCAGTGTGAGGCACCTCTAATGTCTACCAGAGAGTTGCTAGTACATCTTCCGGTATATTTTGCATCTTCCAATCTTGGATGGTCTGGGATGCAGTTTAGATATTTGTCGAGCTTATTCTTAAACACATCTACGCTCACTCCTGATATATTCCTCAGATGAGCTGGCAACGCATTGAATAGACGCTGCATTATCGATGCTGGTACGTAGTGGATTAATGTCCTGTGTGCTTTCCTTATTTTTCCTGGTATAGTTTTGGGCACTATTAATCTACCTCTGCTTGCTCTTTCTGATATTTTTAGTTCCATGATATTTTCTGCTATTCCTTCTATCTGTTTCCATGCCTGAATTATCATGTAGCGTTCTCTTCTCCTTTCTAGACTATATAATTTTAAGAATTGTAGTCTTTCCCAGTAGGCTAGGTCCTTAACTTCTTCTATTCTAGCTGTAAAGGACCTTTGTACACTCTCTATTTGTGCAATATCCTTTTGATAGTGTGGGTACCATATCATATTGCAATATTCAAGTGGACTACGAACATATGTTTTATAAAGCATAATCATGTGTTCAGCTTTTCTGTTTGAAGTGCCGTAACAACATTCCCATTTTTGCTTTACATTTTGCCAACAGAGTTGCTATTTGATCATGCATAACATGTTCCTATCATCATCACACCAAGGTCTTTAACTGCTTCCTTATTTGTGATGGTCTCATTATTAGGTCCCTTATATGCATATAGCTTTCTTTCTCTGTCTCCATTATTTATGGATCAAATTTATCAGAGTTAAATACCATCCTATTTACCTCTGCCCAATCATATACTTTGTTAAGGTCTCTTTGTAGAGCGTTCCTATCTTCATCACAAGTAATTTCTCTACTTATTCTTGTGTCATCTGCGAAACTACTCACTACCGAATCCTTCACATTATTGTCTATGTCTTCAATCATAATAACAAACAGTATTGCAGCTAACACCGTACCTTGCGGCACACCGGATATTACCTTGACTTCATCCGATTTCTCGTCGTTTGCAATAACTATCTGTTTTCTGTTGTGTAAAAATTCTTTTAACCATCTTCCTACTTTATCCACGATATTGTGTTTTTTCTAATTTTCTTCGCTAATATATTATGGTCTACTTTATCAAAAGCTTTTGCAAAGTCTAAATAAACCACATCTGTTTTCATTTCCGCTTTCATATTTTGAATATGTTCTCACGGTGGACTAACAGTTGGGTTTGTGTACTTTTTACCGGGGTACGAAACCATGTTGTCCTTTATTAAACAAATTATTTTTTATTAAATGTTTCTATATTATTTTTCTTCATTACCCTTTCATACACTTTCATAATATGTGATGTTAGACTCACAGGCCTATAATTACTTGCCTCTAGTCTTGATCCACTTTTGAAAGTAGGGGTAATATATGCTAATTTGTGCTCATCATAAATGTTGCCTGTATCTACACTTTGTCTTAATAATATTGCAAGTGGCTTTGCGATAGAATGAACTACTTCTTTAACAAATAGCAGGAATTCCATCAGGCCTGCAGCAGCTCCATTTTTAATTTCATTAATAGCCTGCACAATATCAAGCTTCATTAATATCTATGTCAGCTAAATATTCACTATTTTCATCCCTTACTTCTATATCATTATCTTCATTATCTATTCTAGGGGTGAATTCTCTCTTATATCGTTCTGCCAGTATGTGGCAAATTTCCTTTTTTTCATTCGTTAATCTCCCTTCAATTCTCATAGGGCCTATTTCTATTCTTCTTTTATTCATCTTCTTCTTCGCATATGAGTATAATAGCTTGGGGTTTTGCTTGATATTTAATAGGGTTTTTTCTTCCAAGTCCCGTTTTTCATTTTCTTTTGATTGTATAATCTTTTGTTCTGCATTTTCTATCTTACTTTTTAGTTCTATAACTTTCCATGCATTTTTTTTTTTTCTTTTGCAAGACCTTTTTTCCACTTTCTGATTTTCTGGAACAAGATCCTTCTGACTCTTGGTATGCATGAATGATGTTTACTTTTCTTCTTCGGTATATATTTTCCACTATTTTCTCCAATATTTTATATAATATCTCCGTATTTACCCTTATGTCATCACTTACGAAAATGTTATCCCAATCTTTGTTTAATTCTTCATTAATTTCTGACCATTTTATATTTTTGTTTACTGTAGAAGTTGTATTTTCCATATCCTTCCCACTTTTTCATTTCTTGCTTATCTCTATTTTCACTTGCTTTGGAATGAACTGTTAATTCTATGACATTATGGTCTGAAATATTCGCATTATAAACTATTATTTCTTAACATAATTCACTCGTTCACAGTATTTTCCTTTCTTGTTGGCAGGTGATTATTGTTGAAGTTGTATTCTAGTAGCATATCTAATAGCTTTTCAAATTGCCTCTTAATCTTCGCACTACTATTACTCTCTTTTTTATATGTATAAGTACAACCACAATCTCCTATTCGTTCTTTCCATTCTACGAAAGGAAAGTTGAAGTCACCAGATAGGAGAATAGTCCAGTCCTTGTGATTTCTACATATATCATCCAATTTTTCAATTATTAAGTCAAACTCTTTAGTATTAGGAGGTCTATATATTACTATGTTCATCAATTTTTCAGATTCAAATTCTACCGAGAGAGAGAGAGAGAGAATATCATTAAAAGAGGGGAAACAACAATGAATAAGAATTTCTCTACGTTCAGTGATCGTCCCATGAATTACATTACGAGAGAGAGAGAGAGAGAGAGAGAGAGAGCTATTCGTGTAATCGCCCTTTATTTTAATATTGCTGAACAAATAGTACATATAAATTTTTCACTTCTGCACCCGTATTTTATCACCCATCGTAGATGGGTAAGTTTGCTAGTAATAATAATAATAATAATAAAAGGAGGGCATAGTATGGAATTCGTGATAGTGAGAATAAAATTCAAAACAATCATTGCACCATGAACAAATAATAATAATTATAATCCGAGAAACCTTACTTGTCGGGCATCAAAATATAAAAAGATATAAAAAAATGCTCCAGCAAAAGCTGCAATGTTGCAGCTACTATAACCTTTTTTGTTGTTTTCCTTGTTTTATTGAGCATGTATGAATATATGAATTATCCGATTATATTTCTTCCATTTCCCTGGCTGAATTAAAAAAGAAACACACACACACATACGGAAAAAAACGACCGTTAAAAGGCCAGTGTTAATAACATCGCTCTCTCTCTCTCTCTCTCTCTCTCTCTCTCTCTCTCTTTCCTTCCGACAGCCTTGCATATCATAGACAATTACCTGGGTTTGAGCGACGGCCTTTACGGGCTTTTAAAGCCCGCATTTGATTTACGAGAGTCGCATGTGCGACGTTGCCCATTTCTGTCTTTATTGCTCATACATCCGACGGAAATGCGTTTGCAAAGGCGCAGGTATTAAGAGCGTTCACTTGCGCCTTTGGATTCGGGTGGAAGTCGGCGAGCGGTTGTGGTTCAATGGAAGTCGGTGAGCAGTTGAGGTGCAATGGAAGTCGGCGAGCGCTTGATTGGAATTCAATGGAAGTCGGCGGGCGGTTGCGGTTCAATGGAAGTCGGCGGGCGGTTGAGGTTCAATGGAAGTCGGCGGGCGGTTGAGGTTCAATGGAAGTCGGCGGGCGGTTTGAGGTTCAATGGAAGTCGGCGGGCGCTTGAGGTTCAATGGAAGTCGGCGGGCGCTTGAGGTTCAATGGAAGTGCGGCGGGCGGTTGAGGTTCAATGGAAGTCGGCGGGCGGGTTGAGGTTCAATGGAAGTCGGCGGGCGCTTGAGGTTCAATGGAAGTCGGCGGGCGCTTGAGGTTCAATGGAAGTCGGCGGGCGGTTGAGGTTCAATGGAAGTCGGCGGGCGCTTGAGGTTCAATGGAAGTCGGCAGGCGCTTGAGGTTCAATGGAAGTCGGCGGGCGCTTGAGGTTCAATGGAAGTCGGCGGGCGGTTGAGGTTCCATGGAAGTCAGCGGGCGCTTGAGGTTCAATGGAATCGTCGGCGGGCGGATGAGGTTCAATGGAAGTCAGCGGGCGGTTGAGGTTCAATGGAAGTCAGCGGGCGGTTGAGGTTCAATGGAAGTTGGCGAGCAGTTGAGGTGCAATGGAAGTCAGCGCGGGCTGTTGAGGTTCAATGGAAGTCAGCGGGCAGTTGAGGTTCAATGGAAGTCAGCGGGCGGTTGAGGTTCAATGGAAGTCGGTGAGCAGTTGAGGTTCAATGGAAGTCAGCGGGCGGTTGAGGTTCAATGGAAGTCAGCGGGCGGTTGAGGTTCAATGGAAGTCGGCGAGCAGTTGAGGTGCAATGGAAGTCAGCGGGCGGTTGAGGTTCAATGGAAGTCACGCGGGCGGTTGAGGTTCAATGGAAGTCGGCGGGCGGTTGAGGTTCAATGGAAGTCAGCGGGCGGTTGAGGTTCAATGGAAGTCAGCGGGCGGTTGAGGTTCAATGGAAGTCAGCGGGCGCTTGAGGTTCAATGGAAGTCGGTGAGCAGTTGAGGTGCAATGGAAGTCGGCGAGCGCTTGAGGTTCAATGGAAGTCGGCGGGCGGTGAGGTTCAATGGAAGTCGGCGAGCAGTTGAGTGCAATGAAGTCAGCGGGCGGTTGAGGTTCAATGGAAGTCATGCGGGCGGTTGAGTTCAATGGAAGTCGGCGGGCGCTTGAGGTTCAATGGAGTCGGCGGCGGTTGAGGTTCAATGGAAGACAGCGGCGGTTGAGGTTCAATGGAAGTCGGTGAGCAGTTGAGGTTCAATGGAAGTCAGCGGGCGGTTGAGGTTCAATGGAAGTCAGCGGGCGGTTGAGGTTCAATGGAAGTCGGCGAGCAGTTGAGGTGCAAGGAAGTCAGCGGGCGGTTGAGGTTCAATGGAAGTCAGCGGGCGGTTGAGGTTCAATGGAAGTCAGCGGGCGGTTGAGGTTCAATGGAAGTCAGCGGGGGGTTGAGGTTCAATGGAAGTCAGCAGGCGGTTGAGGTTCAATGGAAGTCAGCGGTAGTTGAGGTTCAATGGGAAGTCAGCGGGTTGGCGGTTGAGGTCAATGGAAGTCGGTGAGCAGTTGAGGTGCAATGGAAGTCGGCGAGCGCTTGAGGTTCAATGGAAGTCGGCGGGCGGTTGAGGTTCAATGGAAGTCGGCGAGCAGTTGAGGTGCAATGGAAGTCGGTGGGCGGTTGAGGTTCAATGGAAGTCAGCGGGCGGTTGAGGTTCAATGGAAGTCAGCGGGCGGTTGAGGTTCAATGGAAGTCGGTGAGCAGTTGAGGTTCAATGGAAGTCAGCGGGCGGTTGAGGTTCAATGGAAGTCAGTGGGCGGTTTAGGTTCAATGGAAGTCGGCGAGCAGAGGTGCAATGGAAGTCAGCGGGCGGTTGAGGTTCAATGGAAGTCAGCGGCGCTGTTAGGTTCAATGGAAGTCGAGCGGGCGGTTGAGGTTCAATGGAAGTCGGTGAGCAGTTGAGGTGCAATGGAAGTCAGCGGGCGGTTGAGGTTCAATGGAAGTCAGCGGGCGGTTGAGGTTCAATGGAAGTCGGCGAGCAGTTGAGGTGCAATGGAAGTCAGCGGGCGGTTGAGGTTCAATGGATGTCAGCGGGCGGTTGAGGTTCAATGGAAGTCAGCGGGCGGTTGGTTGAGGTTCAATGGAAGTCAGCGGGCGGTTGAGGTTCAATGGAAGTCAGCGGGCGGGTTGAGGTTCAATGGAAGTCGGCGGGCGGTTGAGGTTCAATGGAAGTCAGCGGGCGGTTGAGGTTCAATGGAAGTCAGCGGGCGGTTGAGGTTCAATGGAAGTCAGCGGGCGGTTGAGGTTCAATGGAAGTCGGCGAGCGGTCGTGGTGCAATGGAAGTCGGTGAGCAGTTGAGGTTCATGGAAGTCAGCGGGCGGTTGAGGTTCAATGGAAGTCGGCGAGCGGTCGTGGTGCAATAGGAGTCGGCGAGCGGTTGAGATGCAATGGAAGTCGGCGAGCGGTCGTGGTGCAATGGAAGTCGGTGGGCGGTTGAGATGCAATGGAAGTCGGCGAGCGGTCGTGGCGCAATGGAAGTCGGTGTGCAGTATTGGTACAATACAAGACAGTGAACGGTCTTTTAGTGCAATGTGACGTTTACAAATACTTCATCAACTGAACGATAACATATTAAATATAATCAACTGGGAACTAAAGTCATGTCGCTGACATTATTTATGTAATTGTAAGATTACTCACATACCCATGTGGAGTAAAATTGTGGTAATATATTTCAGAGACGGCAAGATCAGACCCCAGGCATGTTATGTATCAAGCAGCTCGGACACAGATACCTTCAGTCTCTGTACTGCGAGAGAGAGAGAGAGAGAGAGAGAGAGAGAGAGAGAGAGAGAGAGAGAGAGAGAGATCCAATCCAAGCTTACGAACTTGATCTAACGTCATTCGATCCTGAATTACAAAAAGACCTGAACACTAGACGAGAGAGATTGAGAAAATGTAAAATAAACGTTTCCACCCTTATGATTTTGACAATTAACTACACACTCCAAAGGGGCGAATGATTGATGAAACCTCGCACAAGCGAATGTGAGGTAACTGACGTGTAAGCTGGTTCTTCCACTGGTGCGGTCTTCACAACTGAATCTTTCATTGTGAGAATAATTGCTCTGGACATTTTTCCCGGCGCCTGGTAATGTTCGCCGTTCCATTTTTGATGGGCTCAGGACCACCGATAAGAGTGTCCCTTGAAAATGGAGATCGGTCATGTACCAGGACAGGACTGTCGATTATCTTTTTATTATAACTTTCTGGGATAACGCGTCAGTTTGTTAGTCGGTTTTTATACATTGCGTATCAAATTTAAGTTTTATAGCCCATCAGTAACAGTACGCAATGGTGCTTTAACGTATTGACAGTATATAGCTGGGATATTAAGTTTATTTCTCTGCTTACACCTATTATGGGTGTATATTAATGCTGTCACTCAGCAAATGCATGAATGGCTCTATGTCTACTTGATATTTATAGCTGACAAGGCGTGATCCGACCTCCAGCTCACTCGGAACACATGCCAGAAAAAATTTCCCTTCACGCACAAGTTGTAAACATTATATTCTTAACTTGACGTAGATTAAAATGTGTTAAAATCTACGGTCAAATAGATCCTTGTTTCACCAACGCAAATTAAAATAAATGTTATATTTTATTAGAAACAATTTTTTCTGTACTGTTTAACATATTATTTATTTTTTACATTTTCTTTTTCATTAATAAATCATAAATATCGCATCCTAAAGTTCCTGTATCTTTAACTCAGCGCGAAACACCTTTTTCAGACTTTTCTAGGCTCTTTCTAACACCCTCCCCCCACACCCCGAACAACAACAACATCAAAGTAATTTGTAGGCTGACTCCCCGAGTAAGCGAAAAAAAAGAGCCAATACATACTATTGTAGATTCACATCAACCGTGCATATGATGTCTAGGCCAGTCCCTTACGACGCTCCCGATTGGCTGTTTATTAGTCAATCACAGGGCTGGAATCTTCAGTCTCTCGAGAGAGTTCACATACAAAGGCTGTGTTCCACCTCTCCTGAGGGATACGTCTTTCAAAAGCATTCCTCAGGAGAGGTGGAACATACATCCTGCCTACGTGAACTCTCTCGAGAGACTGAGAGTTTCCAACCCTGTGATTGGCTTATCAACATCCAATCAGGAGCGTCGTGAGGGACTGGCCTAGACATCAGATGCACGGTTGATGTGAATCTACTATAACAACTTTAGGGCGTACAGGCTTGCAACATTAACTAAATCCATCGCTTGGGTTCGATTCATAAGTACACTGACGTAATTTTGTCAAATGTAAACACAGCTTTCGAATGAGACCGAAAAACCTGACACTCATTGTAGCTGGGCATACCCATGAAATGGAGCGGAAAACTCACATTAAAAACATAAAATTCTTCTTTAAAGAAAAAAAAGTGCATCAAGCATTTAAACAAATTTTATCTCAATTCTGTTTATTTAGTTCACTAACGAACACCACGCGCCCGAAAGAATATTGTTAGCCTAGATCCGAGTAACAAAGCCTTGTTTACAGCGGACGTTACATTGCATATGCAATGTCTTCACGTTCCTAGAATCCCCTTTACGCTGGCGAACTAAAACATTTCTTATACTGCGATAATGGAACGAGAAATAAAAAAAAAAAGCTATTAGCCAAAGCATATTTCTACATCCGTAACTGCACTGAATCCAACTCCATGGGACGAAGTTCTTATCTGAAATTCTATAACAATGTTTCATGGAGAATATTGAAAATATGAAAACTTGGAAAACTGGTGAAAGTAGAGCTAGTGTTACGTTATACAACGTCTTTCCTGGAACGGCTTCGGGTTATTTCCTCTTAGCTTCAGCTTAAAATGCACTGAGATTTTTCTTTCTCGAGAAGTGACCTCTGTTTAGACCCTGTAATATATATATATATATATATATATATATATATATATATATATATATATATATATATATATATAGTTGTGTGTGTATTATATGTGTGTATAACTATATATATACATATATATATATGCATATATATATATATCGTCGGTGGATCTGGAAATAAAAATATGTATTAAATGTCAATGGAACATTTCCTTTCCTTTCAGAATGCATCGTATCTCCCTAGCACATTATCACCCCCAAACCAACCCTAATTATAATCGAATGAACAAAATTAGTAGATAAAAACAAGTAACTGGCACTTCTCTTTGAATGAAAAAAAAAAAATCGGTAGTTCGCTTTGCATCAAAAACAAAAAAAAGAAAAAAAAATAGTACCTCTGAATCAAAAGCAAAAGGTGGTTATCTCTGAATCAAAGGCTAAAAGCCAAACAGGCGAAACCGAGAATGCAATGAAACTATAAGTAAAGTATCATTTACTATATATATATAGTATATATATAGTATATATATATAGATATATATATATATCTATATATATATATATATATATATATTATATACTATTATATATATAGTATCTATATATATATATCTATAGATATATATATATATATCTATGATATATATATATATCTATATATATATATATACACATAGCGAGATTGAGAGAGAGAGAGAGAGAGATATCGATATAGATATAGATATATATATAATAGATATATATATATATATATATAATATATATATATTATCGTTATAAATAAGAGGGCTAATATAATATGTTTAATGTACCATATGATGATGTGCTGTGAATTTTTAGAATGTGCAGACTTATCATTTCTAACTTCCCATGGGAGACAGAGTCCGAGCGAGCTTAGAAAAGCTGATGTCTCTTTTCTGGGATGGTGTGACACTAAGATGCTATAGAGGTTCAATGTCGTTCTGTTGGTATGTGAGTTCGAGAGGCTATTGTTCAAAGGTCCTTTGACGGTGTGACCAGTTACATGGGACGTTAGAAGAGTGGGAATTCATCGTGTACGTGTACGAACTATGTCCATTCTTAATGGCATGGTTTAGCCTAGAACTAGAGAGACTAGGACGGGAGAAAAAGCAGAATGCTGGGATAGCTCTGCGAAAGTTATATTTGTTTCTGTGTGTGATGTTTCAGGCTGGAATGGGTAAGAATCGTTATGATTTAGCCAAGAGATGTTTTGTAAAGATGTTCTATTTCATTTAATCTTTTGACTTTATCTTTACAATGTGTGCTCACTAGTGTAATCTCCTGTCTTTCAAACACGATAATCTAGTGAGGGGACTAAGTGTCCTGTGTGGAGGGAACTATATATTTTGGAGAAAAGATAATTGGTGTGAATAATTACTGATTAAGACATTTAAATACCGGGGGTTTGTTTGAACCATTATCATTCATTAATTATCCTATAAGAACTGAATTATTCAAGGAGTACTTTACTTTGAATAAATGTCTATTTTGTAGTTCCGACTCTGATTTGGTGACCTTAGATAACTATATATATATATATATATATATATATATATATATATATATATATATATATATATATATATATAAATGAAAATCAATCACAGAATAAATTATCCAGAGACAAATAACAAGGTAGCTGAGTCAGTGAATGAAACAGCTAAACGCAAGGAACTTACAAAGTGGTTGTTAAAATTTGAACCCATACTCAACCCCACGGAAGCTTTTGGGATCCTTCGTGACAGTCAGGAGAAATCCTGCACCCTAGAATATGGAGAAACTCTATCGTGGTACACCTGGTCGTTCCTTGTAGCCGAGACAAATAGAAGCCATTGAACACTGGCATTAAAAAGCTGTCGAAATGGAATACACGTTTCCAGAGGCTCGTCCACCTCCGCTTTCCCACTCTACGCTTCTACAATACTGGAACGGATCCGTATAGAGGATAAAACATATTTTCAAACCAAGGGAAGCAACATAAAATAAACATGGGATGCATTGTCTGACAAACATTAAATAGCTGACTTGTTAAGCTAAGAAAGACCATTCTTTCCTCAGTTTTGTAACAACTCTCCTTGCCACAGTAAGTTATGCAGAATTAAAAAGAAATTCTATTTGCTCAAGAATGAGAGTTAATCTTTAAGCATAACTTTTTTTCATCTAAAAAGGGAGTGAAAGGACATTTAATAATATCACGGCTAAATACTTCGCGAAATATACAACACGAATAAAAAGTAAAACACGACATGCCACAGGTCTGAAAAGACATTAGGAATATTAATAAAATTGTTCACGTCCCCAATACCATTTAAAAGAATCACCTGAAATAAAGACAAAGCCTCTTACGAGCTAAGTAACGGAACTAATATTTACATCAGTGAATTTCTTTGCTATTTTTAAGCTTTCTTCGGAGGAGGAGACTTTGGCAACTTCATTACATAAACTGGAGCTTATGGTTTTCATTTCTGTTTAATAATTCCTAAATGTCTGCATTTTGCCACCTTACATATCGCGTTCACTGACTGATGTATATGTATATGTATATGTATATGTATATATATATATATATATATAAATATATATATATATGTATATATATATATATATATATATATATATATATATATAATATATGGATATATATATATATATATATATATATATATATATATATATCTATATATAAGCCATTTCACATTACCGTGATTCATATTCATAAATCGAGCTACAATGTCCTTTAATATCTAATTCGCTCTACTCGGAATTAATGTTTTTCATATATGCTTAACTGAAGGGGTTTTGGAATTTTTTTCACGATAATTTGCCTGGTCCGGGGCGTGAACCCAAGAAAAAGCTTCACTGACGTTCCTGGATTTGAATGTCTTCTTGGTTGTTCGCGCCTGGCACCAGGCCAAATCTATTATCGAAAAAAAAAAAAAAAAACCTTCGGTTAAGCATATATGAAAATATAATTAATTCGAGGTATATATATATATATATATATATATATATATATAATATATATAAAAACATATATATCAGAATATACACACGAGTATATATATATACATATCAATTTATGTATTTCTGTATATACATATATATGTATATATGCATATAATAATTTATATATATATATATATATATATATATTGTATATAATTTATAAATATATACATATATCAAACTGAAAACGATAAACATCCATCACTCACGAAAAACAATGCCAATTATGAAGCGTCACGTCAAATGTGACCCTTTCAGGCCCAGAATATATCATCCGAAATTACATAGCTTCGTAGTGATAGCATACAACAAAACCTCAATAAACCAGACGATGAAAAACACCTGAGAATCATCCGTCGAGGTAAAGTGACTCTTGTCGTGCAAACTGGGACCTATGAGGTCATTCAGCGCTGGAGAGCAAATTGAGAGTAGGTAGGTTTGAGAGGTGTAACAGGAGGAAAACCTCAAAGCAGTTGCACTATGCATTAATTGTTAGGGGTGGATGGCTAGTAAGATGGACGAAATATAATATGAATGGAGACACAATAAAAAGGAATGAAAGGGTAACAGCTACGGGGGACCTATGAGGTCATTCAGCGCTAGAAAGCAAATTAAGAGTAGGTAGGTTTGAAAGGTGTAACAGGAGGAAAACCTCGAAGTTGCACTAAGAAAATAATTGTTAGGAGAGGGTGAATAGTAAGATGGACGAAATATAATATGAATGGAGATACAATAAAAGGAATGAAAGGGGTAGCAGCTACGGGCCGAAGGGACGCTGCAAAGAACCTTTAGTAATGACTACAGTGCAACCCGTGAGTAAGTAAGTGTGAAGCCCTGTCATACAGAGAGAGTTGGCAAGTAGATAAAAATAACTACGCTGATGAATCCATGCACACACGTAGTCATAAATACAGGTAACTGAAAGAACTCAAACAAAAATGTAAAAAATCTATTAAATCCTTCTTTTCACTAAATTCTCAGTTTATAATAATGACTCCAACCGCATGAGTGAATATCTGCTTTATACGATAATCCGGTTCACTGCCAGGCAAGTAGAACCCTAATCTAACGCATCATACTGAAAATGGTTGTAATCAAGTACAGATATATCTGGTTGTATCCAAACGCTCTACAAGACTTTCGGTATCCATGAGCAAAGAAGCTGTGCTAACATCTGAACCACCCGTGCATAGATTTCATTTTCCTTCAGTTTCCATTACTGCCCAATCACACTCAGAAGAGAAAACCAGTCATATTAAGTGCTGATCATACATTAAAAAGCATTTATACTTACTTCAGTGTGGTGCTGAACAAACTTTTATAAAAGAGTCTCATTATACACGCATGCATATCTTACCGCTTAGTTCGCAATGAACTTTTGTGCAATAAGTCGATAAAAATATCTGCACAAAAACACACGAGCAGTTTTACAGTCGTTGTAAAGGAAACGATTGCTACAAATCAATTAGAATGATATTCTTGACCTTAAATCAAGAGGCTTCTTTCGTGCTTGAGTGTAGTCAAGTATCCCCAGTAATACAAAGCAATATTTGTTCATTATTGCTATGTAACACATTCAGAACCTGCCAATTAAAATTCTGTTATTTCGAAGTGAAGTATGTCTTAGCCTAACCAGACTACTGAGCTGATTAACAGCTCTCCTAGGGGGGGCTGGCCCGAAGGATTAGACATTTTCACGTGGCTAGGAACCAATTGGTTACCTAGCAACGGAACCTACAGCTTATTGTGGGATCCGAGCCGCATTATATCGAGAAATGAATTTCTAATCACCAGAAATAAATTCCTCTGGTTCCACTCCTACAGAGTGGGGAATCGAACTCGGACTAACTGAAGCGGTAGGCGTGCACGTAAACCACTCGTCCAACGAGGAGCTTTAGGTCTGTCAAGTTTCGCGGGCAACTCAAATGCGGTCAGATACCGTGAGTAATCAAGTGCAACGTCCACTATCGATTCTTCAAAGTGGGAGCAAGGTACAACTTGACTCAAAAATATCACAGCGTTCATTATTACCGAATCCATTTTGTTCACCGTCCTAGCGAGTTCTTGTGGTATATCCTGCTTATCGAATGTTTAGAATGTTTAACAAATTAGCTTACGATGACCGGACAAAATATACTATATTGTCAAAATTCCTACGTTTTCTAACTTCGCTGGCATTACAGTTCTTAAAAAATCCTCATGATAGCACGAGTCTTCACATGGAGAAACAAATCCATAGTTGTGTAAATATACGTATACCTAAATTTAAAACTTAAAAGTTTT
>NC_087218.1:12930466-12965466 GCF_015104395.2 Macrobrachium nipponense
CAGAATGGACTCTTAAGGGACGAGGAAATTTACTGGAAAAAATATTTTCATACAATGTCATGACAGAATCAACATTTGTCAATCAGTTATTCTACGCAATGTGGCAGACACAGCGCAGATTATACTTGATAATGCAACCAGAGTTCAACATATTCTTGATGCTTTTTTTTGTGACTATATAGATGAAAAGTACTTCTGAGAAGCATTGACGTTTCCGACATTTAATGTTTGCTCGTCTCTTCCCCCTCATGACGCCTTCCTTATAACGAATTCTTTTTTATGTTTTTTTGGCATTAAAACAGGAAATGAACCATTCCGTCCTTCAAGCTGCTTCTTCATTTAAAGATTAAGCGTGAGCAGCTTTCAATTCAGCAAGTTTCGAGTTACTCTGTCATTATAGCTCTTATTATTGCAGTACAAGAAAACATTACAAATGCGGAGCTTGAAAAGTCATTTTAGATGAGCACAAACGATGTCTGTTAATCAGTTCGTGTTTCCTTTGTTTTACTTCTTCACTCGAAGAATATACCAACTGTAATATCTGTGATACTTTGGTCAAGGTAACAGAGAGAGAGAGAGAGAGAGAGAGAGAGAGAGAGAGAGAGAGAGAGAGAGAGATGCAAGCACTTGCACGCACCCATTTCGATGAGTTTTTGATGACCCGTTGATGACCGAGCGTCAGTGTTTTTTTTCTCTCTCTCTCTCCAGTACGAGGACCAAACTCTATACAACAATGGGTCTTGCTCACACCAAAACATTTTTCTTTTTCTTTTTTATAGTATAGGAAAAATGCAATACAAACTAAATTAAATAATACTTTAATCCTCCATTAAATCATACTCACACAGACTTTAACACGAATATTCTTGAGAAGAGAGATTGCCCTGTGCTAGGGGTGTAAGAATACTACCACCGTTGGTCCTGCGTGTCGTAAAAGGCGACTAAAAGGACAGCTGCTGCCTTGCAGTCTTACTTTTTAGTAAAAGGCTAGGCCCACCGCCAATAACTGTAGAAACTGCTGCCTTGCAGGTGGACATTCTAGTCAGAGGCGAGGCCCATCGCCAATAACTGTGGTTGATGACAGCAAGGGCATGCGGTCGTAAAAACGACCTTTGCCAAACTACAGGGTGTCCATAAAGTCCCAGTGCCGTTACAAGTATTTATTGTTTGTAATGGTACTGGGACTTTATGGACACCTTGTATAAACCATGCCTGATGTTGTAAGGAAAGGCGCATCAGGCAACCGACCCCATAGTGTAGGGATAACGAAGGGAAAGAAGAAGATTCTTGAGAAGAGAGATCAACACAAACAGCATGATGAATAACGAAGACGTACTTTTTCGCAAAAATATCTGTTCCTTAGGTATTGACTATCGTCCTCAGAGGACCAGAGTCTTTGCAACGCTGCTTTATATAAAGGATAGATAGAATACAGGATTTAGGCCAAAGGCCAAGTTCTGGGACCTATGGGGTCATTCAACAAAGAAACGGAATTTGACAGTAAGAGGGTTTGAAAGGTGTAACAGGAGGAAAACCTGACGGTTGCACTATGAAGCAATTGCTAGGAGAGGGTTAAGGAAAACCTGATGGAGGAAAGAGAACATGGACGGAGATACAGTTAAAGGAATGAAAGAGGTTGCAGGTAGGAGCCGAAGGGACGCTACAAATACCCTTTAGTAATACCTACAGTGCACCACGTGAGGTGCACTGATGGCACTATACCTAAGCAAGCTCTCAGTCAGCTATGATCTCTCTCTCTCTCTCTCTCTCTCTCTCTCTTGAAATTTTCATCTGGATCATTCAATAAGAAAAAAAAAGAAAAAAAACATGTTTTTATATTACTAACCTCGGCTTTAAGGTAATGCTGTGTTCCCCCTTAAACATTTTTTTTTTTTTTTTTTTTTTTTTTGAGCCGCCGTTCGCTTGATTTTACTGCAACGCAAAAAGCCATGGGTGGATTTGGGCAAATCCGTTGTAGTAGCAGTTCGATAAGAAATAAAGTGACTGGTGAAGTGATTTTCGTGAGATTATCTGGACTCAATTCCCAGAACAAGTTGTAAGAGGTCATACAATTCTATGTGTATATATATATATATATATATATATATATATATATATATATATATAAATCAGCTCTATTTGGAACCTCTTATCAGGTTCCAAAATACTGAAATGAAGAAAGTGTAACTACAGAAGATACTTACGCAAATTTAAAAATTGTGACTCATACACACACACACACGCACACATACACACACACACACACACACACACACACACACACATATATATATATATATATATATATATATATATATATATATATATATATATATATCCAGTTCCATGTCAATTTTGACGCGATTTATTTCTATTTCTAAACAGGAAATGAGTTTTCCAAGGTTATTGCTTTGTACTTTAACTACGAGCATTTAGTGTGTGTGTGTGTGTGTGTGTGTGTGTATTCCTTTTCCTGTTTTAAAAATTACCTTACTGCTTAAGATTTCGCAACCATTCCCAGAAAGTCGTCTGGGTTTACTTCTTTTTCTAGCTAGCAGCGAAAAATCTAATATCCTTGTGAGTTCTCTCCCCTACGCGTTCATTCGACTATTTCATCCATGAAAAGAATGTCACAATGCAGTAATACAGTTCGCTGGTAAAGATGGAGATATAATATTAAAGTCTGGAAAAGCCACAAAAGTACAGGATGAATGAGCAAAATCATTTTTCCCCTTCGCTCTCCCTTTGGAGAAGGGTTTAAAACCAACAGAGCAGAGTTCTTAATGAGCGCTATACTTTCTTTGCTTACTATTATTATTATTATTATTATTATTATTATTATTATTATTATTATTATTATTGTCTCCGCAACACGATATTCGACATTTAATTTTCAATGTGTGCCAATTAGAACGCATCTACAGAATCTCTCTCTCTCCCTCTCTCTCTCTCTCTCTCTCCTTAATGCATGAGTCAATTAGAATGTGTCGGCAGATTCTCTCCTCTCTCTCTCTCTCTCTCTTCTCTCTCTCTATCTCTCTCTCTCTCCTCTCTCTCTAACATGCTCCTAGAGATAAGTGAGCACATGATGTCTCCTCGGATGGACTAACAAATCTTTGAGACATTCTAATCCTTATAACTCTCTCTCTCTCTCTCTCTCTCTCTCTCTCTCTCTCTCTCTCTCTCTCTCTCTCAATGAATGTGTCAATTAGAATGTGTCGACAGATTCTCTCTCTCTCTCTCTCTCTCTCTCTCTCTCTCTCTCTCTCTCTCTGACCCTAAGACTAGTCATTTTCGTCAATCTTCATAGCACCCGATGTTATTAATCATTTATTGATAGCACTAAATGTACGTAAATCGGATTACCTTCTCGACGCCAAAAATTATTACAACTTATTACCAGAATAAATGCCACTCATAATATAACGTGAACTGGAACATGAGAATACACAACGCTGACATTTCCCACGATTTGCAGCTTAACTGCATCCATGATTAACTTGAAATTTAATGGCATCGTCGCAACGATGCGAATGTATTTAAGCATAAAAAAATATATTCCACGTTGCTTAGTGACTGTGTTCACACGAGGGAAAACAAAATCCGGGGAAAATACATCACCCGGAAAAGTACCTCAATTTCCTTGATGGGAAAGGTTTATCATAATCTATTTCTGCACAATGTTAAAAGTGAATGGTTTCGAGAATACGCATGATTGCTTTTATAGACTGATTTTCTTTATGTATGCTCTGTAATCATTACAATTGTCATTGGTTCTATTACTGCTACTATTTTCAAGTCTGAAAAAGTATCGATTATACGTACACACATACACATACGTAAATAAAGGTATAAGCCACGAGTGAAGTTCATCTGCTAAGTAAAGGACGTTTGAACGTCGAAAGGTCTTGCGGAAACTCCGTTGTTTATTTTCCCTCGTGGCTTATACCTTTATTTACGGATTTATCACGTTCCTAACTTTCGTGATTCGGTTATACATACACATACGTATATATTATATAAATGATTTACAGTCATTTATAAATATATATACATACATATATGTTGTATATATATATATAATATATATATATATATATATATATATATATATATATATATATACAATATATCATAAATATATAATGTCATATATATAGATATATATATATATTATATATATATATATATATTAATATTATATATTAATAAGTATATATATATAATATATATATGTATGTATATGAGTTTGTGTAATTAATTTCAAAAACCATGGACGTCGGCTATTCATATTCTGGTTCATACATACATATATATGTATGTGTAATATAAATATAATTACATATCATATATATTATAGTTATATATTACATTATACATACATAGTTATATATAATATATATTATATATATATATAATATATATATATATATATATGTGTGTGTATTAATTCAACATGACGTAGGCTATTCACATTCTGGTACATACATCATATATATATGTATATAATAAAATAATAACATGATATATGCATATATACATATATATATTACATATATTCATATATTATATATATAATATTATATTATTAACATATATATATATATATATATATATATATGAGACCTATGAATATATCGTTATAGCCTCTTGAACTTTTGAGGACTGACATCAGTAATAATGCTAAGAAGACCATAGCACTGTTCCTTTTGCAACTTAGGATCAAGTGACCGAAAACTCGCCTTCAGATGCAAAGATTGTGGCTGACTAAATGCTTGGCAATCATAGCATTACATTACTAGGCAACATTACAACGTTAGATTCACATCAACCGTACATTTGATGTCTAGGCCAGTCTCTTACGACGCTCCTGATTGGCTGTTGATAAGCCAATCACAGGGCTGGAAACTCTCAGTCTCTCGAGAAATCATATATGCAGGAAGTATATTCCATCTCTCCTGAGGGATGCTTTTGAAAGACGTATCCCTCAGGAGAAGTGGGAACATACATCCTGCCTATATGAACTCTCGAGAGAGACTGAGAGTTTCGAACCCTGTGCTTGGCTTATCAACAGCCAATCAGGAGCGTCGTAAGGGACTGGCCTAGACATCAAATGCACAGTTGATGTGAATCTACAGGGGGAATTCTTTAAAAAAAGATAGTAAAAAATTTTTTTAAAATTAAAAATTTACCTGTGATGCAGAATATTCGTCTCATTACAATACTTTGCAGGTGCAGGCAATTCTGAAATCCCTCTCGAGTTAAGTTTAAATAACCCAGACTCCACACAGATGTTGCTTTTCTCGTAAAAAATAGTAGAAGCGCTTTGGTAAACAAGTTCCAGCTTCCAGTACTGCAAGGCGGTGGTTCCGTGTACCTAAAGAATACCTACGGCTGCATCATCAAAAATCCATAAAAAAACAAAAACGTTTACGAGTGCGTACGAGAACTTCCATCTGTTCGTTTGCTCATTCTTTGTATTAAATGTTATTATTTCCGGGACTATGACAATGGGAGACGTAATAAAGAAGTGGTTTTTCCATTTATATTTCATTTGTATTTTTTGTTTTATTTTTTAGGGATCCTGACATTAAGAGATTCGTTGATGCTACGGCTGGTCCATATTTCAGCTACCTTATGGGCTTCATTCTTTGATCAGGCTTTTTCTGTAAGATTACTGAGTGGACAAGAGCTATTCAGTGGTCGATTTTCATTTCAATGTAACACAAGACTAACTTTACAATGAAATAAATGCATTCTGTTACGGATAAATCTTAAATATCTTAACAGAGAAGAGAAACAGTCATCATTATATCGGACGTAAACTTTAGTGACATTTCCTGGGTGTCTGACCATCACAGTGATGTGAAATCTCTCTTCTGCTTGGCCTGCCCTGTACTACGAAATAACTTGTCTGTTTGACGTGTTCTTTCACTTTATTTAATTTTATGGAATTCATGCTGTCAAGCCAAGAATTGGGACACTTTCGGCCATTCAGAGGTTAGGATAGTGAAAAAGGTGGTTGAGGCAGTTGGGGAGAAAGATAAAGAGACCTATAGTTACTAAAGGAAATGAGGTACGAGGATCTGAAGGTGGAGGTGGGAGAAAGCCCCGCGTTCGGAAGTTTTGACAGCAAGCTGAAGAGAGGAAGCGGGAACGGAGGTAAAGTGAAAAGTTGATGTAAGTAGAAGCCGACGGGACGCTACAAACACCCTTTAGTAATGCCTACTTTGTACCTCGAAAGGTGCACTGGCGGCACTAGCTTCTCCAGGGACAAGCTCTCTGGTGTAAAATTTCAAGGGTGTCTAACTTGGCTAACTGACAGGCACGGAACCACACTCTTTGAAAAATGTGTCAACAAGCAATTTCCACTAGACAGTTCTATAACTACGGAGATTTCTAGGCAAACGCATCTATGAATTGAGCATGCAACAAGCAATTTCCACTGAAGATAGCTCTATAACTACGGAAATTCCTTGGCAAACGCATCTACATGTACTTTGCAGCCACGCCGAGCGTGAGAAAAACCGAACGTCCACGGGCATTGGAAAAAGTTAAGTATATCTTAGTTTAACCAGACCAATGAGCTGATTAACAGCTCTCCTAGGGCTGGCCCGAAGGATTAGATATTTGTACGTGGCTAGGAACCAATTGGTTACCTCACAACGGGATCTACAGCTTATTGTGGGATCCGAACCACATTATATCGAGAAATTAATTTCTAATCACCAGAAACAAATTCCTCTAATTCCACGTTGGCAGAGCGGGGAATCGAACTCGGGACTACCCAATCAGTAGGCGAGCACGTAAACCACTCGTCCAACGAGGAACTACGGATATTGGAACAACACGTAAAAGTAGACTTAAAATAGTCCATATCCGTGTTTGTTCCTCGTACTCAAAAAAAAAAAAAAAAAAAAAAAAACAAAAAAAAAAAAAAAAAAAAAAAAAAAAAAGGGACACACACACACACGCATCCCTGAAGCATCAAAGAGGTATGGGAAATGGCGCATATACTCGTGAAAGAAAGGACCAGCCGGCAGTTCTCCGCTTTCTCATTTTTTCAGTCGCTGTTACCAGACACAAAGAGAGATTATAAACGATGCGGCGCGAATGCTCTCACGGACAGACACGGAGAACAAAGGCGATTGCATGATCCTCCGAAGGGGGCGAAGAACTCGAGCTCCTCCTCTTCCTCCTCCTCCTCTCACTTTTGTGCTGTGTGATTCGGTGCTCTCTTGAGACAGGAGAGAGACCGTGATTATAAACGAATGTGGATGATGTGCGATACATAAATTTCTTAGAATGGCAGAAAGTGAAAGGACAAAGCATCTCAGCTGATCAAATGAGTCGCGGGTAAAATAAATAACATTTTATCCTCTGCACGAATTCAATCATAAAAATCTAATCGTTAATGTACGCTGTTTTCGCTAAGCATCTCAAGAATAAAGGTCAATTGTGATTTAGCAAAATCAACCATATCGTTTCTGAACGTATTTAGTGACAAATTCAGAGCAGCAACCAAGGGAACTCAAGTATTCATCATTAGGTGTATTCAGCGACAACGTATTATCATAAAGGGTGTCCATAAAGTCTCAGTACCATTACAAGTATTTACTGATCAGAATGGTACTGGGACTTTATAGACACCCTGTACATCAGGTATTAAGTTGAATTAAGAACACTCATATTTTCTTGAACCGAAAATAATTTATTTGTTCCTGCTTTAGTGTAATTGTGTTCTAATGTATGTGTGTGTTGATGCGCCTCCGCGTAATGATGTATAAACGTACGTATACTATCTGTGCTAACCATATTTTTCAAATGCTACGGGCGATAAGACTGATCACCGGATACCTTTATTTAATAAATGCTTCTTATCAGCAATAAAAATATCGGGAAAGAGAAAGCGTCTAGTCTTTCGCCAATGCAAACTATTAAAACACCTCTCGAAAGGTGAAAGACTGTAGGAATACTGGAAAACGGAAGAACGGAGACCAGTCCAAAGCTATCCAAGTAACAGGTAAAGGAAGGTTGGTATAAGCGTTCATCTCTCAAAATTTTCCTCTCCACCAATATTCATTCATTACGTTTCCTCTGAACGTTAAAAAGACATAGATTTAACACCTGCTTTAATTATCAACCTTATTCTTGCGTCTATTATTGTATTCAGACAATTCTTTACCAGGCTTGCAAATATGCTTGCATGCACGCAACCCTGAAGGATCTTTCGCTGCCAGAGAGATAAAAAGAGGTAAATCACACGGCGGGGTGGGAAACGGCTTCCAGTTTTCAAGCTTTTTACCTCAGTGAGGAAAGATGAGCGCATCCTATAATGCCTTAAGACACCATATTTTCATTATTATTAAAACTAGCAAACATAATATGCATACAGAAATTATGTATGATAAATTCGCAAAGTAACTTAGTCTACGGACGTGACCAGCCCCGTTTCACGGACAGAACCAGCTCCGTTTCAAGGAATCCCTTATTGCCTCATCCCATTCGGAGGGTAGGGGGTGGTGGGGGGAGAGAGGTAGGATGAAACCCCATTATAAACCATCTTAGAGGTCCCCACTATAACCCTGCAGAGTTTCATGTCCGTTGAACCAGATTGAATGACAGACGGACGGATACACGTAACGCCCATTATAGTAAGATTATTTTACCAGACCACTGAATTGATTAACAACTTTCACAGAGCTGGCCCGAAGGATACATTAACATATTAAATTTAATATATAATAATATAATTTTTATAAATTAATTAAATATATATTATTATATATATATATATATATAATTATATATATATATATATATATATACGTGTGTGTGTGTGTGTGTGTGTGTGTGTGTATAATCACACTATATTCTGTCAATCAAATTAAAATTTTCCAAAAAGTTTATGATGCTCGAAAATCGATAAATAATCATATGGCTAAGAGATCTGAGCGTTCCGACTTATTACTTGAGTCATTAACTCTCGTCGTGACGAAAAGTCGGTCGCAAAATCGGATAACCAAGCGACAACGAGACAGCTTGCACTACGTCAAATCTTCATGACATTTTGCAGTCTCCCATCCCAATCTGTGTAAAAAAAAAACAAAGAATCTTACTCAACAACATCGAACTGTCTCGATCCTATTTCGGGTGGCAAATAAATCCACTGTCCTGGCATCTTCTTTAGCACGTAACAGTAAATTGAATAGCCTGCTATGCGAGGCTCACCTCTGTAAACATGCCCGCTCCCTGTACTGAAAAAACATCCATCCTCGCAGCATGAAAAAAGATTTGTGAATGGTATGAGCGTGCAGGTATGAAAAGGCCATCGTTTCTCCGTTTTCTCTTTTCTCGCGTTTCCCTTTCCTGTTAGGGGATACTACAACAAAAGGATCGTGATAGTGCGTAGTACGTGTTTCCACTGCTAGAAGTCCTAATGAAGGTCACAACCGTGAAGGTATTAGTTTGCGGCATTTTCCTTCAATTTCCAGGATCTTTCATTTCCTTTCTTTCGGTACATGTAGCTAAATGAAAAGTAGGTACTGGTCTGATTGTGTCAAAACATAAGTAAGTTTCATTCTTTATTCGCGTGCAGGCACGTTGCCCTGACGATAAATATGTTCATTATTGCTCAGAAGTGGATTCTTTAGTGTCTGCAAACCAGTTCTCCATAACGACGCCCTTCATATGAAAGCGAACAGTCATTACAAGCCTGAATCAGACTCGCTTTGTCGAGGTTTCTTCGTCTTTTGTGAGGAAGGTGGTTTCGTCTCAGGATCCAAGACCCGTCGCAAGTGACCACACTTTCCCAAGGAGATGGTGTTTTTTTTTTCTCTCTCTCTCAAATACAACAAATCTGCACTCAAGAAGGCCAGTTTCGAGTCTGTGTCAGGTGTGGAGAGAAATTACTGCGTTGCTTGGATCAGTACAGGACAAGGTTGCAAAGTGCGTAGTTGCATAAGGAGATATATTGAGCGGATGGAATGGAGGGGGCGGGGGTGGCGTGGGGGTGGGAGGAATTAAAATGTAAACAGAACTGCAGCAGGTCTCATTTTCTAAAATCCAATCGTATATCCATATAATCCAGCACATCAACGCACATTTATTTCCCTTTCATATTAAATATTCTCTTCAACTTATTGCCTAAAAAAGAAAATAAAGTTGACAACTGACGTCATTAATGTTCGGTACTAAAAACCATGAAAAATGTACTAAATTTGCAATACAGAGAGAGAGAGAGAGGAGAGAGAGAGAGAGAGAGAGAGAGAGAGAGAGAGAGAGAGAGTCTTTGACATCTTAGTGTACCTTGAGATGAAAGTTATGTGGCAAACAGGATGATAGTAAAGGAACCACCTTAGCGTGAAATCCACGTAATAGTTAGAGATTAATCTGGGAACGTTATCTTCGTATCCTCAAAGGATATTATCCTTGCTCTGGATATCTCATTTGCTGAGCAAATGCAAACAGAGCAGTCATGATTATCTGGTTTCGACCCAGAAAAGACTACCAAGTCTTTCAATCAAAGGGTTATTGTTCTGATTGCATGAATTATCGTTGTGTGTATATATATATATACACATTATTATATATATATATATATATATATATATATATATATATATATCTATATATATATATATATACACACACATAAAAAGAGGGAGTTGGAGTGATAGGACGGCGGGACTGAATAAAGAAAGTGGAAATGGAAGTAAAGTAAAAGGCGAACATGTGGGTGCAATTAGGGTCCAAAGGACGCTGCAAACATCTTTCAGTAATGCCTACAGTGCACCACCTGGGGTGCACTCAATACACTAATCCCCTACGGAGATTAAGAGGAGGCGGGAATGAGGGAGAGGTGATGAGATTCAGGAAACTTAATCAAGGATTGAATTCCAAGAATTGAATTGAATTGAATGTAAAACTTAGGTCAGAGACCAAGCACTGGGACCAGTGAGATCATTCAGCGCTGAAACGGAAATTGACAGTAAAAAGTTTGAAACGTGAAACAGGAAGAAAACGTCAAAGCAGTTGCACTATGAATCAGTAGTTAGGAGAGGGTGGAAAGTCAGAAGGAAGAAAGAGATTATGAAAGGAGGTACAGTAAAAGGAGCGAAAGAGGTTGCAGCTAGGGACCGAAGGCACGGTGCAAAGAACCTGAAGTAAAGCCTACAGTGCACCGCATGAGGTGTACTGACGGCACTAGCCCCCTACGTGAACAACTAAAGGCAAGATTGTACATAAGACTATACATAATTTTAGTATGATCTTTTTGCTGTAAAGACATGAGAGTATATTATCTACAAGATTTCGTCTGTTTGGCAATAACCTTTTATAAATATTACCAGTCAACTGGACAGGACAGTAGAAATGATTCCATACGGCAATAACGGAAGTTCCTTATGTAGATGACATAATGAAAGGGAGACAGAGCTGGCTTAGACATGTCCCTTCTCAGTACCTGTGAAAATAGCATATGACAGTGACTGCTTGGGCTCCTGTGGGCACCGAAATACTTGGAAAGCCCAAACATACTCGAAAAAGAACTAAGATCCTTGAGGCTAAAGATAAGTATAGATTTGTGGAAGATACGGCACAGGGGAGTCACGAGTGTCGGCATTTCAAAGGGACCCTCTGTGACGCTAAGCAATGAAGAAGATATATATATATATATATTATATATATATATATATATATGTGTGTGTGTGTGTGTGTGTGTGTGTGTGTGTGTGTATGTGTGTGTGTGTGTTAAATGGGGGAATGTGCAGACTTATCATTTTTAACTTCCCATGGAGACAGAGTCTGAGGTTCAGCTTAAGAAAATTGATATCTCTTTTCTGGGATGGTGTGACACTAAGATGCTTACTTAGCAGGTCAATGTTCGTTCTGTGGGTATGTGAGTTCGAGAGGCTATTGTTCAAGGTGCCTTTGAAAACTGCCGCGACCAGTTACTGAAGAGTGTGAATTCATGTGTACGCGTACGAACTATGTCCATTCTTAATGGCACGGTTTAGCCAAGAACTAGGAGACTGCTATGGGAGAAAAGGCGAGATGCCGGGATAGCTCTGCGAAAGTTATATTTGTTAAAGTGTGTGATTTTCCAAGCTGTAATGGGTAAGTGTCAATAATGCTTTAGCCAAAGTTGTGCTTGTCTCTTACTTTGATATTTTGTAAAGATGTTCTATTTCATTTAATCTTTGACTTTGTCTTTACAATTGTGTGTGCTCACGAGTGTGTTCTCACCTGTCTTTTAAACAGGCGGTTCTAGTGAGGGGACTAAGTGTCCTGTGTGGAGGGAACTATAATTTTATTTTGGAGAAGAGAAAATTGGTGTGACTAATTACTGATTAAGACTATTAAAATACAGGGGGTTATCTGAGTTAGTTGTCTGTGAGACTTGAACTATTACCATTCCACTATTATCCTGTAAGTCTAATGTCTTATCGCTTGGCGATAGACTTTTTTGTTTTTTCCTTAGTTCCTACCACGGCTGTTATCCGTAAGTAATGTTTGGTTCCTCTCATCTCCTTGGATATCTTAGTAGAGAGGTTCTTTCTTGTCTAGAGGAGATGATTCAAACAGGCTAGTTGAACAAGTTAACAACTTTATTCTGTAACTCCATACTAGGAGATGCAGCTCGGTCGACGACCGATATGTTTGACTGTTGGCGTGAAACTGCCATTCTAAAGCATCGCGTCGATAGCGGAACATTAGCTATCTAAGCAATTCATATAAAAACACATACGTAGTCTGCCGGCTCGGAAGTTACAAGTTTCCGGCGTAGGTTAACAGGTCAACCTCTTCCCATGGAAGTTGTTGTGCAAAGTTATCATAACATAAAAATGTTGACAAAGCTTTGAGCTAGATCAGGCTACTGCAGACAACGCATAGCATAATCTAAGGTGTGCTTTGGTCACGTAGAACCCTCCTAATGCCATGACCCCAGGTCACTGGTTTATATATAATGTAATTCTTACATTAGGCTCGGTCTGCTACCTATTCAAGCCTTGAATAACAAAAAAAAAATTACTTTAAACATTGTTCATAGGAGCGTGCTCGTAACATACTAAGTGATTAAATGCATAAAAAGATTCTGTTACATACCCTTGTTGACATATTCATAAACAAAGATAAATGCATGGAAAATATGATCCATGTTTGGTAATAATAATGATTATGTACCCAAATATAATAAAAATGGTAAAAATCAAAACATGTATACATGATTAATATGATAACATGTAACCTGATTAAGAATAATGGTTACTAAATAATGATTATAGCATGATCATGGATAATTGTTAAAGAGTACTTGTCACTCTTTATAATAGATAAATATAATTGTATAATGTATAACAATGTAATTCTGCAGAAATTCAATATATAGGGCTGATATTTTTTATTTAGGATGTGCCCGAAAAATACCTTTAGGCATATATTGGAATGTATAATATGGGCTATAATGTTTAATTTATTAGGCGCCCTGGAGATACTTTAACTGTTCAAATGCAAAGGCGTGAGTGCTTTCTTGTCCTACATTGTTGCCAGCATACGGACCGCTTTTCACACACAACACAATTCCAGACAATTCCCTAGGCACGAACTGAAGTGGCCAGGTTCAGGCGGCCCTAAACGCAAACGACTTGAGTTTAACGGGTACGTCATCCAGACGGGCCAGTACGTTCCCTTGGAGATCCTTCTGTTTACGCTCAGCCTACGCCAAGCAAAGATGTTGACGGCGATAACCAATATGGCCGTCACGCTGAACACGGCTAGCAGAATGTAGTAGCGAAGATGTTCTCCACCTGCATAAGTCGATGACGCGTGGGTCATCTCAGCCAGTTGCGTCAGACGATGAGCTACTCGCGCGTTGTATGGGAGAGGTAGTGATGGGATGATTGTTGTAGCCCACGTGTAGTTCGCGAAATACGCCTTCTCACGTATTATCGTGTTGACCCTCTGACGTATAATTTGTAGATTTCCCCGTACAACCATCGGCTGCTACGAAGATAGGGGCATGGGCGGTGGATGTGTCCGGACACACGACGTCGAATCCGGCCTTATCATAACGGATCCAGGACCCATTATTCATCCTGTAATTGAATTTATTACCGTAAAAGGGATAAAGTTTCCCCAGACAACCTTCGCTTGTATGAGAGAGAGCCGTTTAGCACTATGTCTAACTCACATGAATCCGTTGATATGGATAGATTCAAAAGAGTCAGCTGTACAAATTTTATTATTCATGGCTTCTGAACAGTGAGTGAGTTTATCTAAGTCTTTAATGACTGTAAATGATTTCTTATCAGAAGAAATCAGTACATGCCTGTTAAAATTGATATTACTGGATTTGAGTTATTCGTCATAAAAGTAGGAAACGGTGCTATTTTGTATGATTGCCAAGCATCGGAAGAATCAAAAGGAATCGTGATCATAATTCTATAATTTTCTACGCTGACTGATATTTAGGCTATAATAGAATTCTACTTTATGGGCATCCAATAAAGGAATATAACCTAGCTTCTCCCGTCCGTTTTCTAAAGTTAACGTCAGATCTTTTTTATAGGCATGAGGTTGAGGAGATAACACACCCCTTTTGTTGCTAACGTAATTGCTTCTACGTAATCTTTTGACTTTTCAATAAAATGTGATATTTTCACACGGATATGATCTATTTTCGAACTATAGTAAGCTAAAGTAGCCAGCAAATGTTGAACTTCCATGACCTGATCGATATTATTTGAATGTTCATTAACGATATTCATTATTTGATTGATCGAAGATAACTGGCTGCGAAGTTCTGATAAGGCCAGTTCCGTTTTGTGTTGCCAAAACTCAATTCTTTTATTTTGATTATTTATCTTGAGGCGATTTGAGATTCCTAAGCCTAGATTCGCAACTGATCCTAAGATGTTTAGTCCAGCTAGAATAAGCGGGTTGCGGCGTTCAAGAGTATTGTGCCGCACAGACCACATCAGCAGGTCACGAGCGAGTTCTGCCTCGGCGGTTTTATTTTGTATGTCATAAGACAACATTTCTGCGACGCTTAGCGTTTGAGCTAGTGAAATCTCTGAGTTAGCATGAAAATTACGTTCATGCATTTCCTTAAGGAAATACCAAACCTCATCAGGTCATTCTTTAAGTAAGGACGTCATCTTCAGGTAGGAAAATAGCATGCATATCTACCTCGATAACAATATTACTTGACACGATGAATACATCATCGATTCTCTCGATAATCGAGCCATGATTAAATTCTATGTCTTTAGTCCTAGCACTCTTTCCATACAACAAAGATGTCTGAATACACAATATCACTCCTAACAATAACAGATTCATTTTTGAAAACCTGCAATGAGTAAAACAGATGTAATAACTCGCGTAAAAGAATAGGTTTACATACAATATGATTAATAGATATATATATATATTATTATACAAGTTTCATAAATACAACCATTTTTTCCCTCACTCCATCTACCTTTCTTTAGATTCTGATATGTGCCAATGGGACTATTCTCACATCAGTGGGTTTGGATACATTTTGAACCCTAACTCTATTGGCCGTTAAATTTTCTAAAATGTTAAACGGGCCTTCAAACTTAGGTGTCAGTTTATAATTTAAACCTTTACGCACGTATACTTTGTATGTATACCTGATCGCCCACGGCATATGTTCTAGTTGGCTTAGCTATTTTATCATGATTTTTTTTCATTATGATCTGTGCTTCTTCTAAATTCTTACGAATTATATTATATCGACTTATGCTTGCATCCATAACATCCTTTAGAGGATTGATAAATTAGTTGTAGGCTTTAAGATGTGAAAAGGCGTTCGGGCCGGGATACCGTACAGTGCCTCGTGCGGTGTCATTTTAATAGACACGTGATACGAGTGATTAAGTGTGCTTAGTACCGCAGGTATGGCAATGTCCCAGTTGGGATCTGCCCCCCCTAAGGTGACCCTTAAAATGTTTAAAACCTTACCTTTGATTTGCCCTTTCCACTAGCCCATTAGACTCTGGGTGATAGATCATGGTATTTGATTTTCTTTATACTAAGGAATTCGCACAAGGAGTTAAGGAAATGATTATTGAACTCCCCGCCCGAGTCTGAGATAATGATGTGTGAAAATTCCATGTTTACAAATGTAGCACTCGTAAAACTTCCTAGCGCACTCAACCGCGGTTTTTGTTTTAAGCGCTATAAGTTCTGTATATCGAGTCAAAGCGTCTATAATTACTAGGAGGTGCTTATTTCCTCTGTCTGACTCGTAAAATCCTGTTAATAAATCTAAATGTACTCTTTCAAAGGGTTGATTTGGCACGGGGTAAGCCCCTAGGCTGACAGGTGTCTTCGTGTGTTTGTATTCTTGACAAGTGCGACAATTTGCTATGTGCTTTTTTATATCTCTAAGCATCGTATGCCAATAAAATAAGGATTTGGCTTTCTGTGACATCAAGGTATAACCCGGATGTCCGTGCAGTGGATTTTCATGCAACCACTTTAAGACAGTGGGTATGAGTGAGATAGGCACCACCACCTGGTTGTTATTCAACTGCGGTGTGTTGCGGGTTTTCCTCGTCACAGATCTACACAGGATATTTTCCTGTAGGATATAATTCTGCTGCTTATACTTTAGGTATTCTTTTTCCTTCGGATTTCCGTTTAACGCAATGATGATTTTTTCTATTTGCGGATCTTTTCTTTGTTCCGTCTGTAATAGTTCAGCACTCCAGCCCAGATCTTCCTGTTCGGATATAGTTTTAACAACGGGCATGGAGGTTGAGATATCTATTAATTCAGCTACTGGCTAGGTACAAGATGAAGAGGGGTTGCGTGATAATGCGTCAGCAATGATATTTGCTTTCCCAGGTAAATACCCGATCCTCGCGCCAAAGTCCTGAATGATCATGTGCCACCGAGTTCGCTTGGGGCTGTGACTAAAGCCTTTAAAGAAGTCGGTTAGGGCTTATGATCAGTGAGAACCTTGACGGGATAACCGTATATTATGAACTTAAAGTGCACGAGTGAATTAACAATAGCGAGCCCTTCCTTGTCTATTACTGCATATTTACTTTCGGAAGGTCTCAGTTTACGTGAATAAAAAGCTATAGGGAAAAACTGTCTATCATATTGTTGAAGCAATACCCCACCTACTCCTAGGTCTGAGGCGTCTGTTGCTATGAAAAATTCCTTATTGAAGTCAGGAAATTTCAAGATAGGAGAACTACACAGTTCATCTTTCAATTTATCGAACGCCTGTTGATGAATTTCAGACCATACGAAATCTACGCCCTTTTTTATAAGATCGGTTAGGGGAGCGGCTATGATTGAGTAATTGCGGATAAAGCGGCGATAGTATCCGCTGCACCCCAAAAATTGCTGTATTCCCTTGACGTTAATAGGTATCGAAAGTTACGGATAGCCGACACCTTATCGTGGACGACTTTAAGACCTTCACTAGAAACCGTGAAACCTAGATAGACTAGTTCTGTTTTTAAAAAATTCACTTACTTATTATCTTTACCCTTAAATTATGCTGCCTTAACCTTTGTAACACTAACTCCAATTTACGTAAATGCTCTTCTAATGTGTTGGAAAAGATTACTAAGTCCATCCATGTAGGCATGTAGGATATCTCCCAACAAGTCTCCAAACACGACGTTTATCATACGAGTAAAAGTTATAGGAGCACAACGTAAACCAAAAGGCATACGCAAAAATTCATAATGTCCCCTGGCTGTGCTGAAGGCAGTGTATGGGATACTTTCTTGTTCCATCGGAATCTGATGAAATCCTTTTAGTAAGTCTAGGCTTGTGAAATATTATTTCTGGCTAGTAAAGATAGGATATCATCGGTACATGGTACTGGGAATCTGTCAGGATTGTTTCTTCGTTTAAACGACGAAAATCTACGCATATCCGCCAAGTTCGATCTTTTTTCGGTACTACTATTAACGGAAAATTATAAGGGCTGTTTGATTTCCTAATGACTCCTTCCTTTAACATTTTACCTACTTCCTCTGTTATCTCATTCTGAAATTTCATAGGAAGTCTGTACGAAGGTACATAGATTACTTTCTGTTTGTCCTTGAGCCTGATTTGATGTTCTATGACATCCGTTTTTCCTAAGGTTCCCTCCGTAGTGGAAAAAACATCATGATATTTAGTTAAAAGATTCAAAAATTTCTGCTGAATTTCTTCTTCTTGAATATCTTTATTGATTTGTTCTTTATAGATTGCAAAAAGGTTTCATCCGCGACTGATTGAGCGTGATTTATCTCAGCTACGGTAAAAGGAATGCGATGTTTATAAACTTCGGCATCCAAGATATGTTGATTTTTGTGGATTACTAAAGTGGTATTCAAATGATTACAGACTTCGATATTACATTGCTGTGTGAGCCGACTGTATAAACGGCTTGTGTGACGGATAATCCGTGTGTTTTTCAGAGTTTCGGAAAGGATTAATGTTTCAGATCCTGGCAAGGTTCTTTTACACGCACTAATATATTTGAAGTTACGTTAGGTTCGAGAGTTTGCGTGCAAGCTGATATTACGGGTGAGCGAGAGTTCTGTTGGGTTGCCTGTATTATTTCTTGGTTCATGAGACAGGTGATTGGTTCCGTAATGTAAGTGACAACTCTGTCTGTCTCTTTATTATCTAAAACTGATTTTAGGGTATTAGAAGACCTATAGAATTTCCCTTTGATATACACGCCGTGTTTTGCAGGTGCTAAGATAATATTTTGAGTGCCCATAGACGGGTATCCGATAATTACTGCGGGATACATTAATGTTTTGTACAACGACAAAGGTATCAGCAAACGTGCGCTTACCGACCTTGTACTGTACATGAGTTACGCCCCACAACATTTAATTCATTATTCCCAATGCCTGAGAGCCTTATTCCGGACTTTTCTATAGGGAAATTTGAAAAGAGTAAATGATGAGTCCTTAAATCATATATTACGTGGACTACCAGAATCAAAAGAACAAAGTGAATGACTTATGGGTCCAAATTTACTGCATGTAAGGTTGGTCGCAACTCGTTTTGACTAATAATTGCATGAATTTGTTGCAAATCTACGGGAACCTGCACAGATTTTTTTGATTCGGCCGTGTGTTTCATAGGAAAATCAATTGTCTCACAATGATCTGATAAATGATTAAACTGATTATTTGATACAAAAGATGTTGATATTGATGACCCAAACATCGCCCTCTCCCCCCTTGGAGTGAACTACGTGGTATTTGTTTTGTTTATCACACCCTGAAAATTCGCTTGCCCTTGCGAGTTCTGGCTAGACGGCCCAGGAACAGAGGTACCTGAAGCACGATTTGTTTGTTTCTGCTGTTGTGCAGAATTTCCGTTTGGTTGTTTCTTCTTATAGTACTGAGGACCCTTCTTATTATTTGCACTAGCAACTGGTTGCGTGTTTGTAGCGTTTGTCTGTTGATTCCTCGAGTAGCAACGGTTATATGAATGAGTTGAACTAGTGTATTGAACAAAAACGCGTCCGACAGTCTGAAATCATGTGACCTGGTCGTTTACAGTTATAACAAACCATCCCTGCAACTTGATTATTATTATGTACCACATTTACTTGTTGTGGCTTGTTCTCATTTTTTTGCAAAAACTTGAATGAGCGAAGGATCTAGGTCGGTACATTTAGACATGTGTTTTTTGATTTGTTTATACACATCTAATTCCGTACTGTCGGGCTGCAATTTTTTATCAAAACACCGTACTAACGCCCCCTTCAGGCAACATTACAGTGATAGACGTAAGGTAGATCAAACGGATAAAATCTTTCACTTTGATGTTAGCACCCGCAACCCACCCGGAGTTACATAAACTATCCTGATATTATTTCATTTAGCCGGTCGGCATTAGCGCCGCCCGCTCGACAACATTGAGCTGAGTCATGGAGGCTTGGTTAAGGATATTTCTCAAGCCAATACTACATCTAAAGCCTCTTCACCCCCCTCCCCATACACGGCATCGTAATCTTATTTTGAACTCGTCCCAATGTAATCGCTTCTTGGAAAGAAACCCCCCTTAGATACGCACTTGCGTCGCCTTTAGCGAAGTCTACGAAGCTCTTGGCCTCCTGTAATTGTACTGCTGGGTCTGTGATGCTTTTTGCATTTAAATGAGCGTCTACAGATGGAGATCCATGCCTCAACATTTTGAGGCAAGAACCCATTGACCCGACCTTGAAAAGGGACGATCAGCTGACCTCGGCCGCTAACGGAGAGTCACCCACGTTGGGGTTTTTACCAGCCGGAGTGTGGTTGCCATTTCGGCTTTCACTTTTTTCTTATCACTTCTATTCCTTGCAATCCTATCAAAATATCTATAAGAGTACACTCGACCACTACGTAAACGCATAAGCAATGTACTGTATAAGTGTGTTATAATAATAGGAAAATCCCCCAAAAGATACAAAAATACAGACAATATGATAAAATATTATACGGAGAATTCCTGCAAGAAATGGTTAATGACAACTAGAAAAGAAAAAAAAAATTAATCTGCGGGCGAGAACCTCGTAGTTGAAGATAGGTTCTGTAATGAAGGAAGATTAATATGGCGAACAACTCACCCCCAGAATACTGGACGATCGACTCTTGATGAACAACACTTCACTGAGGAAAAGACCTGAATAGATAAAAATGGTACTTAGCTCCAGATTAATATTGCGAAGGATTGTTGACATGGGATGACGTCTCGCGTCGGAAGTCGTGATGACGTCACGGTCTTCTCTCGGTGCACGATGCTCTGGGAAGTCCAAGATTGATGACGTCACAGCCTCCGTCCTTGCACTACTGCGTATAGCTGTCCACTCTGCGTCCGTGCTGCGTGAACGGGTGATGTTCCCCCCCTCCCTGTGTTTGTTTTCTTCTTTCCGTTGATGTTCGATGCCGCCCTCGTCCGGTGTAGATACTCGAAGATAAGTGATAACAGTTGCTCAAACGTCAGTGTTAAATGCTTGTATTCCTCTCGATGAAGGACATCGTTGCGTCTTCATAAACTGTTGCGTTGATTGAAGATCCCGTTTCCTCTGTTTCGTTTGATGTTGAAGGTGGAAGTTAGTTCTTGTAGACCATTCGGTCGGCTGATATGGGTCTTGTTAATTATGTTCTTCGTTTATTAGCTGCCACCATTTTCTAATGTCTTATCGCTTGGCGATAGACTTTTTGTTTTTTCCTTACGGCTGTTATCCGTAAGTAATGTTTGGTTCCTCTCATCTCCTTGGATATCTTAGTAGAGAGGTTCTTTCTTGTCTAGAGGAGATGATTCAAACAGGCTAGTTGAACAAGTTAACAACTTTATTCTGTAACTCCATACTAGGAGATGCAGCTCGGTCGGACGACCGATATGTTTGACTGTTGGCGTGAAACTGCCATTCTAAAGCATCGCGTCGATAGCGGAACATTAGCTATCTAAGCAATTCATATAAAAACACATACGTAGTCTGCCGGCTCGGAAGTTACAAGTTTCCGGCGTAGGTTAACAGGTCAACCTCTTCCCATGGAAGTTGTTGTGCAAAGTTATCATAACATAAAAATGTTGACAAAGCTTTGAGCTAGATCAGGCTACTGCAGACAACGCATAGCATAATCTAAGGTGTGCTTTGGTCACGTAGAACCCTCCTAATGCCATGACCCCAGGTCACTGGTTTATATATAATGTAATTCTTACATAAGAACCTGAATTATTCACGTAGTACTTTACTTTGAATAAATGTCTATTTTTGTAGTTCCGACTCTGATTTGATGACCTGATGGAATAGAGAGAGAGAGAGAGAAGAGAGAGGAGAGAGAAGACGAGAGAGAGAGAGAGAGAGAGAGAGAGAGAGAGAAGAGAGAGGAGAGAGAAGATGGGGGAGGGGGACTGAGTGTTACCAGTTCGCCTTCCGCAATGGCTAAACGCATACCAAATGTGAAAATAGCGGGGGGCGACGCTCCTCGTTGTTAATATATATATATATATATATTATATATATATATGTATATATATAATAATAATATACATATATTATATATATATTATATATATATATATATATATATATATATATATATATATGTTACAACCTCCCATGTTGCAGTACAGGTTCTTTTTAGGTCTTTATGTTTATAAAGATTGCAGTCAGTACATGTACCTCAGTGACAAGGAAGGGACGGAAAACAGGAAAAACTCAAGAAAACTTAACAATATTTATTATAAACTAGAAAATTATTTAAATCAACCTTGTGAGATTAAATATACTTAATTACATGGGTACATAATCAAGAGAACAAATACCTGGTTCTCTGGATCTCACAAGATAACCTAAAGCTACTACACTAAGCCCTAAACAAGAGAAAATTCCAAGAGAGAAAACAATTTTTAACGAATTGGATCCAAAATAGGCTAGCCAAAATCAACAATAACCTAATAATAATACGGTAGAAAGAAGTAGGAGATGAAAACAAGGAAAACCTTAATATTCCTACCTATAACACAAAGCTAAGCAATGTGGAACTCAGTCCACTAAATACCAACACACAGAATCAAATGTGACAACATATACATGTAAACATATACATTATATATATATATATGAATACTTGATCAAGAAGTATATAAAACGTGATGCTATGTATAAATAAAGGTTGTTTGCCACGAAGGAAAAAATGAAAAAAGCGCGATAGCCAAGTACTTTCGGTCCTGTTCGGACCCTTTACTGAGGCAAAGGGTCCGAACAGGACCGAAAGTACTTGGCTATCTTGCTTTTTCATTTTTTTCCTTCGTGGCAAAAAACCTTTATATATATATATATATATATATATATATATATATATATATATATATATATATAGGTATATATATATATAAATAATCAAAATCAGCAAAAATACACTATTTCACCTCAAGTGAAGTACCAGAAGAGGGGTTGAATCCTGAGCCGTGATCAATGCAAACTGCAACCAAAAGGGCCTGTACTGTACGCCAGGTACTAAAGGGCAACACCTTGTCCCGAAGGAAAAGGAACGATAATTCGTCTTACCTGGCGGCAGCCTCCGTACTTGTCACCTAACGAGCCAAGTTGCTCTCACTCCCGTATACAGCAGCTGGACGAGGATGACACGGCAAGTAAATCCAAAATCCTGTGCAGGGATACAGCGACAACACTTGTTTTCCCGTCAAAATCCTCCGACGGGAAAAAGAGGCAGAATCAGCGGTCGCAGATGACAGCCTCTGCGACACTCCCCACTGCAGTGTGAAGGTCGCAGATGATGACAACACCTGCGCGGAGAAAGCCGTGATCCAAGGACACACACGCACAAGAGACGTATATCTGCATCTGCCAGAATCCTTGAAAGAAATGTCCGAGCGAGTGGTCCGAAAGGTACAGGTGCTAAGTCGTCCTCCAAATCAAAATAAATGCTGCGACGGGAAACAGTCTTGGTGAAAGCCTTGTCAAGGCCCGACCTGCCGTTGACCGGTCCACCATGTCCACTCATCACCTTCCCAGTGTTTATAAACACTCAAAGCAAAAGAATAAAACAATCGTTAAAACGATAGTTCACTAATACACAAAGGAGGAGGAGGAAGAGGCACAAAAACACTGACAAACGATCGTAAAGCCACTTAACTTTACGGTAACGCAAGAGTAAACATACTCAGCAAAAAGTTAACTTAAATGTAAACAAGGCTGATTTAAACCAACAAAAGTAATAATAATTTTACGTTAACCTAATATATATATATATATATATATATATATATAATATATATATATATATATTATATATACACAAATATGTATATATAAACGTAAGTAAATATATACTTGTAAATAATATATATACATGTACATATATACGTAAATTATACACACACACATAAATATATAATATATATATATATATATATATATATATATATATATATATATATATATATATATATATATATATATATATATATACTAAACACAACGAAATCTCAAACAACGGAGATTTATAAATTAACGGCATAAGATATCCCAGTTCTCTTTCACGGGAATTATTAACGTTTGACTTGTGTCTTATATTTCTAGAGGGATTAAAAAAAAAAAAAGCAGAAACCAGAAACTATCTTTCGTTCTTTTCGTTAAATCGCCCTGAGGTTTACTCAGACAGAAAGGGAAGGCAAAAGTCTTGGTTCGGAACGAGAAAAATATTTTCTTTTAACATCCGGGAGTGTATCATTTTATTACTGGAGAGATTAAGTGGGATCGCCTTTCATATTGGCACAAGATATTATCAACGTCTATTTTCAGTTTATAATCGCTATTATCGCTATATTATTTCTGTTGTTGTTGTTTACAACACGCACACACTTATGAAACAATAAAATACCCAAAACCTTACGAACAGGCTTCAAACAGATTATATATATATATATATATATATATATATATATATATATATATATATATATATATATATATATATATATAAACACACACACACATATATATATATATATATATATATATATATATATATAGAAATATATATATATATATATATATATATATATATATATATATATATATATACATATTCACATATATAAAAAAAAATCAGCAATTAAGGTGGGGCGAGAGAGGTACGGTTAAGAATCGAATCATGATGGAGGAGTTCGTTTTCGTATGGTTACGGTTCGGTTACGTTTCTATATAATCTTTCTCTCCCTGACATGGAAGCTAAATATCATTACCATTATTATTATTATTATTTCTTTCCCTGACATTGAAGCTATTACAAAACTAGAAACTGCTTACTTTGATTAGCTTCCTCTAACCAAGTGGATTTGCCTTAACAAGAACCTAATGTGCGTTTTCGCGCGCGCGCGCGTGCATCCGTATTTACTTGGAGTACGTCTTATGAATGTACCGCGAAGGTAACGGACGTCATAAAACTATTCTATTCACATTTTATTCAAGAATGACATGAGAAAGACAGCTTACTTTTTCTCTTGGTTACTCACAATGATCGCTACACTTTTAGAGCAGAAATCTAAAACTTACGTTCCTAGAGCATATTTTCTTTGGCATTTTTATCGCTTAGTCGGGGCATGAGCTACAAACTACTTTGTTGTTCTTGTTGTTGTTGTTCTTGTTGGAGGGGTTAGGAAAGGTCTATGGTAAAGCCTATAAATGTCTGAATAATGTATAAATGTCTGATTTATCTATTGGAAAGAAAATGTAAAAAATTAAATAATGTGATTGTTAAACAGTACAGAACAATTATTCCTAATGTGAAACAAGGCTCTATTTGACCATACATATTAGCACGTTTTAATTTACGTTAAAAGTTAAGAATATAATGTCTACAGCTTATGCATGAGGGGAAAATCTTGCATGAATCACGAGTAAGCTGGAGGTCGGATCACTTGTTATCTCTTTAATTTACTTGGATAAGATGATCGTCAAAACTGCACATTTTTCATTTGTGCGCATTTCTCTACTCATTTATTTATCTATATCCATTCAGATAATAAATGAAAACAGATAAGTTTTGTTCTCTACCTTCGTTCGGTTGGTCGGGCTGACTTGTAAAAGCGCTTAGTCTCTTTCATACATTTAAATGGTCTAACCAGATCATTGTTTTCAATCAAACTGTTAATAACTCAGTAAGTGACTGATTTCAACCATCAGCCAAGACAATGAAACTCGCAACCAAGTAATAGAATAGAACATACAATTGAGCCCAAAGGCCAAGCGCTGGGACCTACGAGGAAATTCAGCGTTAAAATGAAAACTGAGAGTAAACGGTTACAAGGGAGTGACAGGAAGAAAACTCTGCAGTTGCACCGTGAAACCATTGTTAGAAGAGGGTGGAAAGTAAGATGGAAGAATGAATATGAATGGAGGTACGGCAAAAGGAATGAAAGGGGTTGTAGCTAGGGTCCGAAGGGACGCTGAAAACAACCTTAAGTAATGCCTACAGTGCACCTGACGGGTCTAACCCCCTACGCGGGCAACCGGATAACAGATCGTAAATATTTAGATATTTGAAGAAACGTTTAGAATTTACTCATCGTCGGAGAAAGTGCTTCTCACCAAATATTGATTAGTACTGAAGCTAACAGTGAGTTATTGGCAAGACAAAAAAAACAGCAAAGCCAAAAGATGAATGTTCTGTCGGCAATGAATGACTGATTTTTTAAAGTTTGCCTTACAATTGTAGTCCCACCACCTTTTTGTTTTTTTATATATATATATATATATAATGTTCGCTGAATATTCATAAACCAAACTGGTCATATTGCTTGCAGATATTTACAGTCAGCTACAGAACAGCGAACAATATAGTCCTGGCCACAAGTTCAGTTATATAATAATTACTTTTTTTTGACGTTAGACATAATTCCTGGCGCAAGTTAATGAATATTACTTTTTAACACAGACAGTCAGAGATAAAAAAAAAAAAAAAAAAATCGACTGCACCTGCTGCGACTCTATTACTCCCAATTTCTCGAACATTGAATAAAATTTTGCAAACTGAACTGAAAATCCAGAGTCGGTGTTTGCATTCATTTAACGAATTGTTTGCAATGATCGGCTGATTTAGCCTTTGCGTGATTTATTGAGGATGCAAGAGAAAAATACCCGCGCTTAACATCAAATATTTTGCATACATTACTTCCGGACATTTAAATACATTTGAATACATTTCCATGCTTGAATTCCATTATCATACGAGAACTCCATCGCATGAATAATTCTTCTTAATCATTGGAAATATACATTGCATAGAATGCAAAGCGTATGATTTATGACACGCATTGGAAACAAATGAATATTTACGTCAGCGCAGTCTCTACTTGTAGTGATGCTCAGTACTTACTGTATTATTATTATTACTTTTTTACTTATTTTGATAATCATTTTGTATTTTGAATTTCATAAAGCAACAAATAAATCATTTTTCTATCTGGTGCATATCATATGCCTCCAGGCTTACTGATGTATCTGAATAAAGTAAAGATAAATATTTAAATAGAAAAGCATGGAGGCATTTCTCCCACACAAAGTATTCTCTCTCTCTCTCTCTCTCTCTCTCTCTCTCTCTCTCTCTCTCTCTCTCTCTCTCTCTCTCTCTCTCTCTCTCTCTCCAAGAGAGTGAAATGCCAGGGGCCGAAGTGAAGCTATATATATTTGCCTCTTGGGGAAAGAAATATGCTCATGGCAGATAAATAAAACAGAATGAAACAAGTAGCAGACATTACTGACAAGGTCTGACATCCAAGAGTACGGAAACAGATAAAGGACCTTCCTTCACCACCGATTAAGAGAAGGAAAAGTAATTCAATTATGTAAATAAGATATATATATTATTATTATTATATATATATATATATATATATATATATATAATATCCTTTACTTATATTATTATAAGTTAAATTATGTCTATATATATATATATTTTTATTCTTATATATATATATATATACTATATATATATATATATATATAAATAAAGTTTTTTTGCCACGAAGGAAAAAATGAAAAAGCGAGATAGCCAAGTACTTTCGGTCCTGTTCGGACCCTTTACTGAAGGCAAACTGATTTTACAGAGGACAACATAGTCAAAAGAAGGCTTAATATCCAAACTGACACTACAAGATTAGCAATAAGGGCGATTTCACTCTACAGAAAGGAGGAACCGCCTGAGGGTAGCCACACCTTGAAGGATACACGCAGTAAACAAGATATTCTTCCAGAAAACAGTACATTTTGAAAAAAATACGGAAGCATATACAATTTAATATCATGAATTTTTACACAAAATTTTTCCAAAAAAATATTATTAATGAAAAGACGAAAGAATATACAATATATATATCGAGTAAGAGAAAGAGGGAGAGAGAATATCGAACCAGAGAGAGAGAGAGAGAGAGAGAGAGAGAGAGAGAGAGAGAGAGAGAGAGAGAAATAATAACTATACGTATACATGAGGGACTAATTTATTAGTTGTTCATTTATTTTAAGGCTCTTCATAACATCTTACAAATATATGGGTCCAAATGGTACATTCCCACACTAAATCTTAGTCTGGGAATGTACCTTTGGACCCATATATTTGTAAGATGTTTAAGAATGACCTTAAAATAAATGAACAACTAATAAATTAGTCCCACATGTATATAGTTATTATTTATCTCTCTCTCTCTCTCTCTCTCTCTCTCTCTCTCTCTCTCTCTCTCTCTGGTTCGATATTCTCTCTCCCTCTTAGTTCCACGCTGGACGAGTGGTTTTCGAGCTGGGCTGCCAATCCGGCGGTCCCAGGTTCGATTCCCGGCTCGGTCAACGCGGAATCAGAGAAATTTATTTCTGGTGATAGAAGTTCATTTCTCGATTTAGTGTGGTTCGGATCCCACAATAAGCTGTAGGTCGTTGCTAGTAACCAATTGGTTTCCTAGCCACGTAAAAATATCTAATCCTTCGGGCCAGCCCTAGGAGAGCTGTTAATCAGCTCAGTGGGTCTGGTAAAACTAAGATATACTTAACTTAACTTCTCTCCCCTCTTTCTCTTGCTCGATATATAATTTATATTTCTTTCGTCTTTTCATTAATAATAATATTTTTTTGGAAAAAATTTGTGTAAAATTCATGATATTAAATTGTATATGCTTCCGTGTTTTTTCAAAATGTACTTTTTTGCTGGAAGAATAACTTGTTTACTGCGTGTATCCTTCAAGGTGTGGCTACCCTCAGGCGGTTCCTCCTTTCTGTAGAGTGAAATCGCCCTTATTGCTAATCTTGTAGTGTCAGTTTGGATATTAAGCCTTCTTTTGACTATGTTGTCCTCTGTAAAATCAGTTTGCCTTCAGTAAAGGGTCCGAACAGGACCGAAAGTACTTGGCTATCTCGCTTTTTCATTTTTTCCTTCGTGGCAAAAAACCTTTATTTATACATAGCATCACGTTTTATATACTTCGTGATCAAGTTATTCATATATATATATATATATATATATATATATATATATATATATATATATATATATATATATATATATATAATAAAGTACGACAATCTACGCAACAGCGGTTACGATTTCCGTAGATTTTACAAGTATATTAAACACACAAATGTGATGAATGTTTACCCGATAATAAAGGTCCCTCATCAGTTACATAATTTTTTTTTATCGTACGTACGTTTTTTTCACGAAGCTGTTACAGTCAAATCTTTATATTAAAGAGAGAGAGAGAGAGAGAGAGAGAGAGGAGAGGAGAGAGAGAGATAGAGAGAGAGAGAGAGAGAGAGAGAGGAATAAGTTGTAGTTGATGCACAAAACACATTACTAAAATTTCTCTCTAGCTGTACTACTTCCCTTTCGTCGACAATATTATACTACTTTGATTTATATCAATGCATATATATATATATAATATATATATATATATATATATATATATATATATATATATGTGTGTGTATGTATATATACATACATACAAATATCAAAGTGGTATAATATTGTCTTGAAAAATAGTGGGTTTGCCAATCTTGACATGATCCAAATTTTTACATAAGAGAGAAAAAATAGGCTGTCCGTGATATCACGAAAGTAAAATCGAAAGATCTCTTAGAACCTCCGCCCCCTGTCTTTCTTTCGTAGCCAGTCCACTTCTAACACCATTCAGCTCTCTTATTGCCTAAGCTCAAGTTTCTGATCCCTAGCCTTCGTCCTGCCTTTGCCTATTGGAACTCCAGGAGTCGAAGGAAGATAAACACTACGGGGGGTGAAGTCTACAAGAAAGGAGGGAGAGAGAGAGAGAGAGAGAGAGAGAGAGAGAGAGAGAGAGAGAGAGAGAGAGAATACTCGTATGAAAGCAAAGGATAAGCTGTCAAAATGTAGACAGCATGCTACTGAAAGTACAATGTAGCAACTAAAAAATGAAACCGTTGAAACAGAAATAAAAGTATTTGAAAAGAACAAAGTAAGAGAATGAAACATACACTCACCCATCCACCCACCTACTCATCCAATAACACACACACGCACCCACGCGCGCGCATACACACAGAGTCATATATATATATATATATATATATATATATATATATATATATATATATATATATCTATATATAGATATATTATATATATATATATTTATTTATTTATTTATTTATTTATTTTATATATATATATATATATAATATATATATATGAATGTTTATATAATGAATATATGTAAATAAAATCTTTAAAACCGATGAATTAAATACAACATTGGAGGAAACACAGCCAATGAAAGACAAATTTAATCCATTCACCACATGATTGGGCAACAGTATTTTTCATTCATTCAGGCCATTACAAAGGTCCTTCATCACGTTACCACAGTTAGCTGTAATGTAACGTAAGATATCGAGGGGCATATGCAGTAAATATTGACAGAACATATCGCGATATTCAGGCGGAAAAGGTAGCTTAGAGCCCCGGTGTTCTTCCATTCAGCAATGGTCTCATTTTAATTATAAAATAATTTTGGGACAAAGATGCCATATCCACGTAAATAATTACCCCATCAACCCAAACATTTAATATTTATTACCAGTAAAAAATAAAGTTAACACTCCTTAATATATGCAAAATAAAAAAAATAAAAGATTAAAAAATAAAAATGAATAAAAATAAAAATAAAAAGTAAAATAAAAATAGAAATTAAATAAAAAATTAAAAAATAAATTCCATGAATTAATAAAATGTGATTCTATGTAGTCACTGTATCTTAGAAAAGACATAGGCTATGTATCTCTAGACTAAAGGTAATTTTCAATAATACATGAGAGTGAGGTTAGGGAAAAACATGAGGCCTGTAGTACGTAACGCCGGCCGACAAACATACTCTTAATTAATAACTAAAAATAACGAATGCGTGTAGATCACATGTACAAATTTTGAGTCGTCATTTGTTTAAGGAAAAGGCCACTGTTTAAAAGCACGTTTAAGTCGATAAATATAAAACAGGCGCTCTTAACCTCCACTTGTTTCCTCTTCGACGAACTACACAGTAATTACGAAATCGTTACAAAGAAATAAAACGTCAAAACGCAATACTTTAAAGAACAATTCAAAGGGAAACGTCAGTCAAGGGGGTTTTCCTAGAGTATCGTCGTTTCTTGAAGGCGTCTCTTTATGTTGTATACACGTAATTGAGTTGCTTGCTGGGCGAAGGGGCAATTTCCTCTAAAACACCTAACTGCAGATTGCCTGTCAGGCATTTTCAAGCGATCTGCGAAAATGCCTTCAGAGGTGAACGCCCTGTTTCCTTTTAAAGTATATGCAACTGTCTGATGAGAATAGAATGGAATATAGAATTTAGGGCAAAGGCCAAGCGCTGCGACCTATGAGGTCATTCAGCGCTGAAACGGAAACTGACAGGAAAAGTTTGCAAGGTGTAATTGGAGGAAAACCTCAAAGCAGTAACACTATGAACCAATTGTTAGGGGAGGGTGGAAAGTAAGTTGGAAGCAAGAAAATATGAACGGAAGTAGAGTAAAAGGAATGAAAGAGGGTTACAACTAGGGGCCAAAGGGAAGCTGGAAACAACATTAAGTAATGCCTACAGTGTACCGTATGAGGGCCACTGACGGCACTACCTCCCTAAAGGGGAACTGTCTGGTGAGTGCCCCTTCTACCATCCATCTTGAATGGGTATTTTGCATCTTTGCCTTGTCTAAAAGCTCGTAATACATGAATACAGTTTACGTCTGATGGTCTAAATCAAGACATTGGTTAGGGAATTGAACTTGGATTTATACGGTCGCTTTTTTTTCCTTAACCATTCAAGACAATCACGGAGAATAATTCTTTTTGTCCAGTTTTTACGTAATATCTTGTTTAAATGACGACTAAACCTATGAGATTAAAATTTCTTCAATATCTAGCGGAATTTTGAGAAACTTTTTCTGATAGAGCTGATTTTGGAAATTGATTTGTCTAAAACAAATTCAGTATTACCTTTCACGGAAATATGAAGGGGATACGATTAGAATCTTATAATAATATATAAAACTGCCAAGAAAGACGCATATGCTTATAGTTACACAGTATGTCCATAAAGTCCAAGTACCATTCTGAGCTATAAATACTTGTAATGATACTGGGACTTTATGGACACCCTGTACACCTAGCAGAGCTTTCATTTTGGAACGATAAGAATACGTCGGCTTTTTACTTCGATATATTACATCTACGCTTTTGAATATATTTCCCTGCTTGAATTAATCTATAAAAAGACCCATGCAGAATAAAAAAATAAATACTCCTTTACCACTGGAATCATACAGTGCATAAAATGCATTGTTATAAGATTTATCGAACGTAATTAATCAAATTTTCGACAACGTAGTATATATTTCTGGTTTGAATTCGTGGATAATTTTTCTTTTGCATAATATTCCTGAATAAACGAATGCCACGAGCTTCTTTGATTTAGGATTTATATAACGCCCGCTGGTCTATTGACTTAGTTAATTATGACCTAAATCACTGAGTAAAGAGAAATATGCTACGCCGGTTCAACCACTACTCTTGTTATATTGTGTGTGTGTTATATATATATATAATATATATATATATATATATATATATATATATAAATATATATATATATATAGATTATTATATCATATTTTCGTAGTTTTTGTATGAGTATACATATATATATATCATATATAAGTATATTTATACATATAGTTATATAGATATATATATAGACATTATATATGTATATATATATATATATATATAGAGAGAGAGAGAGAGAGAGAGAGAGAGAGAGAGAGAGAGAGAGATTAACAAACAAACACATACATATATATGTAACAACACACACGCATATATATATATATATATATATATATATATATATATATATATATATATATATAGATATGATATATAGATATATATATATATATATATATATATATATATTACAAAACATCTGCAATCGCACCATGGTGCACATGGAATATGCACACAAACATACACACAATACAATACAAGCGCGCACGCACAAACGTGTATATATATATATATATATATATATATATATATATATATATATATATATATATATATATATATATATGTGTGTGTGTGTGTGTGTGTGTGTGTGTGTGTGTGTGTGTCTATGTACTGTATATATGATTATCTCAATCACCTTTCAAATAATAATTTGCTAAAATCAGAATGAGACTTAAGAGAGGAGTTCTTTTCTTCAGAACACTGGTTTAGGTAAACCCTTAATAAAAAAAAATAAAATATTGCAAATGCATATGACCATCGAACAAAACATGGAGTAAATTACGATTGTATAGTTTATCTGACAAATACAAAACACCAGATTAGCATCAAGGCAAATCACCTTGATGAAAAAGTAACAAACATATCTGTGAACACATCCACTGTATTGCAGACAACTCCAGGTCACTTAAGGCACATGGCCACTTACCAGGGTGCAACAAGTGGAAGACTTTATTCAAAAAATGTTAATGCTTCACTGGCTCATTCCTGTTCCCGACACTCAATCAATAAGAAATGCAAATGACTCAGCATTTAACTCTCATTAACCTAATGTTTTGAAAATGACTGAGTAACCTGAAATAAACTGATGAAAATCTAAGAATCTTTGGTGGTGAACAAACCCCAATATCACTTCTAGGACTACTGGATATGTTTTTGTACAGTGAGAGGAAAACAATCAAGTGTTTCCAGTCTGATGCTAAAGGTTAAATAATGGCCACTATAATATATAGACTGAACCCGCACATGATTTACTGAGGAGCGGTCGCTCTGAAAGGCAAAAAATCCCTTCGCTTAGCCAAAAATATTTCGCGTATAGTACCCCACGCATTTAATTACATTTCCATACTTGAAGTCTATTATAGTACCCGAATGCCATCGCACGAATAATAATTCTCTTTAATCATCAGAATTATACATTGTATGGAATGTAAAGCCAGTGATTTATGAAAAGCATTTCAACGAAATGAAAAATTTGCATAAACGCATTCACTGCCTGCATTGACGCCCAATGCGTATTTTATTTGTTGGCTTAATATCATGCATTTTTCATTTCACATTTCCATGGATACGTGGGAGCTAGGAGACTCAATTTTGGAGATAAGTAACACCTGCTGGCCTACTGACTTGACTAAAATGCACAGATGTTTAAAGAGCATCAAATGTTTGCTACTTTTACCTTATCTCTCTCTCTCTCTCTCTCTCTCTCTCTCTCTCTCTCTCTCTCTCTCTCAAGCATCAGTCCGAAATGTGTTTTCATATTCCCCGATAAACAAAGATTCCATACGTAGCAGCTGATATATTGACCTAGGAAGCTTGTTCCGCACGCAATATTTGCGAACTTCATACATCTGCGACCAAGCTGCTAACAATATAAATAAACAAATGTCATGGGGATGTTTCAATTTGTGCAGTTGAAGATACCCGTGACGAAACAGTCCACTGAACTAAATAAATAAGTAAATAAAGAGTCAGGAATGTTCACCTTCTAGAGAACATAGAGCATTAATAGAGAGATTTTAATTTTAATTGAATCTGCTAAGAGAACCTTTCATCTAAGTCTTATTAGTAGAAATAAAGGTGAAAAGGAGTTATTATCTTTTAACAAGCGAAGACTCATCATTTCAACCTCTTGTAAAAGACCTGATTCTAAGAATCCTCGGTATGTCAATTCAAATCTTGTTCATTGTAAAAAGAAATTAGGTTAAAACCCCGCAGACTTCAGTGAAATTAAGCTCGAAAATATCATCTTTCCACCAGCCAGCATTATGAAATCTTACAAAAAAAAAGAGAGAGAGAGAGAGAGAGAGAGAGAGAGAGAGAGAGAGGAGGGGGTGTTGAGAACAGAAGCAATAATTCTTCCAGAGAAAATTCAGAATGGCTGGATTAAGTACGACG
>NC_087218.1:12967966-12977966 GCF_015104395.2 Macrobrachium nipponense
TTCAATAATCGCTACTTTTAAAGAGCTTTTAAATGTCATTCATGATTTCTAATTGCTCTTCGGATTTTCATTTCACTTTAAACTGCAGGGAAAAAATGAAAACTTCATTCCAGTTCTTTTGAATTGGCTGTATGCTAGTAGCCACGACACTTTCTTGGAAATCAGCCTTTTTGGGGGCTGTCATGCAAACTCTGCCTGGAAGAAAGCGAAACTCTGCTTGGAAGAAAGCGAAACTCTACTTGGAAAACACTGCTTAGAAGAAAGCGAAACTGCCTGGAAGAAAGCGAAAGATTGGCAGCGCAACCAACCCCGCCAAGCTCACCGAGAGAGAGAGAGAGATTGCACGGCAACAAGCCCCGACTCGAGAAACGAGAATGAAGAGTAATAGCATGAATTATTAGCCATAGGTCTCGGATAACGCTTCAACTGAAAGGATGCACAGTTGAATATGGAATTTAGCCGAGGTACAGTAAAAGGAATTGAATGGGTTGCAGCTAGAGGCCGGAGGGGCGCTGCAAACAACCTTAAGTAATGGCTACAGAGAACAACAATTCCTCATACAATATACCTTCACTGTTGGTGCCAGTGAAGAAAGCCTTCACCGATTCCTCATGATGATATGGAGACCAAGGGAAAAGGAGCTCGAGAAACGAAAGTAAATCTTGAGGGAAATCCACTGGATTAGGGAAAGATTCCTCTTCTGGCAGAGCGTGTCTAATGCCAAAGTAGTGGTCGTCAAACCTTACAGTATTTCGGGAGAATGCTTTGATTCATCTACGCTTCTCCTTTGCTTGATATTACTAAAATTATGGTGTATCACTACACAGTAAAAAGCCACACTAATGAACATGAGCGACTGAATTTTTCAAAATACAAAATTGGTTAGAAAAGGGAGCTTTAGACCTGTCCAAAGCTCCCTTTTTTAACATTTTTTTTTTTATTTTGAAAAGCGCAGTCGCTCAAAAATATATTGTTGCGTTTTACTTATTAAAATGATGTTAAGGAGTAGTTGCGCTCATCACCAGCTCACAGGGGGAGGTTTATCAAGTGAGCTTTATTGGCAGATGAAGTTACTCTTGATGCACATCACATCAGATGCACTACAATGTTTGTTGTCCAGTGATAGACATCCAATGATATTTACTGATATAAGGAACTTTTACGTGCCATTCCGAGGGGCTGATGTTTTCCTAATGTCATTTTCTGGCATATATATATTTATTTATGTATATATATATATATATATATATATATATAGATATATATATATATATATATATATATATATATATATATATAAGCGAATACCACGGGAAATGAAAGTCAGGAATCCAAGCGCTTAACATTCTAAAATTACCTTATGATGAAAGGTTTTTAGATATTCCTAGAATTTTAAAGCTTTTTAACATAAATGTTGTTTTCAGTAATATTAATGTCAAGAGTTTAGTAATCAAAAATTCTCCTAAAGATCTTCCAGGCTGCATATATGAAATTCCTTGCAAAAAATGTGATAAAATCTATTACGGACAGACCGGCAAATCTCTTTCACAGCGTCTTAAGCAACATCAATATTCTGTGAGAACTGGGCAAATCGAATGCATTATTTGTACATATGAGAGATTTAGACCATCCTATTAACTGGAGTCAAGCAAGAGCCTTAGTCCCATGTAATGACACAGTTAAAAGGAATATCATTGAATCTTGTTTTATCAAGTCAAATAATAGAAATGTTCTAAATTTAAGTCTTGGTTTATTTAAACTTGATGCTTTCATAATGAAAAAAGTTGTAGATAAATATAAGCAACAAAATTAATATATTCAGTTTTTACATGTTTTGGACTGTAAAGATACTTTGTAATTTCGGTTAGGGTCAGAATCTGTTTAAGTTTGTGACCGTGTGATATCCGATAATCCTGGATTATCCCTTTTAATTTTTACCCTTTTTTGATAATTAACCATCTGGTATTCCTGATCTTGTTTCTACCTGAGGCCTTCCTCTCCAATTTGTACTTTAGTAGCTCCTTGACGATGTCTGAATAAAGACGAAAGCGCTTGGATTCCTGACTTTCATTTCCCGTGGTATTCGCTTATTTATGAAGTCACGTGCATCTACTGTGATTTTTTAAATATATATATAATATATATATATATATATATATATATATATATGGGTATATATATGTATCTATATATATATATGATATATATATATATATCTATATATATATATATATATATATATATATATATATATATATATATATATATTATATATACAGATATATTTATATACTATATATATATATATATATATCTATATATATATATATAGTATATATATATATATATATATATACATATATATATATATATATATATATATATATATATATATATATACATAGACATACGTACATATGTATTACATATACATATCTATCATATATATAATACAGAGAGAGAGAGAGAGAGAGAGAGAGAGAAAGCGCGTAAACATCGCTTCATCGCATGAAAAAGTATAAGAAAAAAGGGAAGACAAAAAAAAAAAAAAAGAGGAAGGAAGGAAAGGAAACGCACACATGTAAAAGGACACTTTAAAGCCGACGGACCTCCTCCTCCTCCTCCTCCTCCTCCTCCTCCTCCTCCTCCTCGACCTTTGCCACGACGCCATCCCCTGACCACATTGATCCTTGATTGCTGCGACAGCCAAAACAATCGACGCCCGTCCCAAAAATGACTGCAAGAAAAATGGTGTCGGCCGGATGCCGAAAAGCAGACTATGTCCCCTGAAATTAAAAGTTACTTGACAGATAGACGGGGAGGGTCAATATGTCAGAGGTCAAAAATGCCCGAAAAAATAACCGGAAGCATTCGGCCCAATATAAATCCCCGTGACGAACGGATAAGGATCTGAGATACTGTCAGCGTCTGTATCAAGGCTTGTGAAAAAAAAAAAAAAAAAAAAAAAAAAGGGTGTTCGAAAAAGACTCGCTGATAAATGTCAACGTTTAGTTCCTGTCCGCGTTTCGACTGTTTGATCTTTTGGAGAGGTATAAGGGGGAAAGGAGGAAGACATTGTGAAGAGATGGAAAGAATATTTCGAACAGTTGTTAAATGAAGAAAATAATAGACTAATAAGAGAGGATGGGCAAGTGAACATTGGCATGGTAATGAGGTTTTCTAGGCAAGAGGTACTAAATGCACTGAAGAAGATGAAGAATGGGAAGGCAACCGGACCAGACCATGATCCCGGTGGAGGCATGGAAAGCATTAGGAGATGAAGGAGTGGATATACTGTACGATCTTATGATAAAGATCCTTGAACAGGAAAAGATACCAAATGAGTGGCGTGGGAGTATATTGATCCCAATTTTTAAAGGGAAAGGCGATGTCCAAGAGTGTGGTAATTATAGGGGCATTAAATTGATGTCCCACACTTTGAAGATACTGGAAAGGATGATAGATGCTAGACTGAGAGAAGAAGTACAAATAGGTAAAGAGCAGATGGGATTTATGAAGGGAAGGGAACAACAGATGGTATATTTTGTCTGAGGCAAATAATGGAGAAATTCGGGGAAAGACAAAGGGACCTACATATGGTATTCATTGACCTTGAAAAGGCTTATGACAGAGTCCCGAGACAAGAGGTATGGAGGAGCCTGAGGGAGAAGATGGTGCCAGAGAAGTATGTGCGATTGATACAAGAGATGTACCGGAATGTATTTACCAGAGTGAGGAGCAGTGTTGGGGAGACAGAAGGTTTTGAGGTGAGAGTAGGATTACACCAGGGGTCGGCTCTGAGCCCATTTATCTTTAACATAGTGATGGATGTTATAATAGAGGAAGTAAGGGAGACAGTACCATGGAACATATTGTATGCGGATGATATTGTTCTGTGTGCAGAGAGCAGGGAAGATCTGGAAGTGAAATTGGAAAGATGGAGACAAGTACTGGAGGACAGAGGAATGAGAATAAGTAGATCCAAGACAGAATATATGTGTACCACCACTGAGGGGGATGATAGAGAAAGTATTCAGCTTGGTGGAGAGCAAATAAGGAGAGTTGATAAGTTTAAGTATTTGGGATCTTTTGTTAACGCTGGAGGAAGTATGGAAGAAGAAGTAAAACATCGGGTACAGGCAGGCTGGAACAACTGGAGAGCGGCCTCGGGAGTTCTTTGTGACAAAAGAGTGCCGCTTAGGTTAAAAGGAAAATTTCACAAGACGGTGGTAAGAACAGCAATGCTGTATGGTACGGAAACAGCAAGCATGAGAAAAGCAGAGCAGAAGAAGATGGATGTGGCAGAAATGAGAATGCTTAGGTGGATGTCTGGGGTAACAAGAGTGGATAGGATCAGAAATGACTACATAAAGGGGGTCAACTAAGGTGGTGGAAGTATCAAAGAAAGTGCAGGAGGGAGGCTGAGATGGTATGGACACCTGTTGAGGAGAGATGAGGACCACGCTGGGAGACATACTATGGGAGTGGAGGTGCAAGGAAGAAGAAAGAGAGGGAGACCAAGAAAGAGATGGAAGGACTGTGTGAGAGGAGATTTACATGAGAAGGGAATTGATGAGGCAGAAGCGCAAGATAGAAATAGATGGAAACGGCTCATCCGAAACGGCGACAACCCCATATAAAAATGGGAAAAGCTGGGAAGAAGAAGATAAGGGGGGGAGGGGGGGGGGCATGTCAAGAGACATGAAATGAATACTGAGGTGAAATATATGATATGACGCAAATAATGATTGAACTGTACGCCTGCAAGCACAAAAGACCCACTTCCGTCCCAAAAGCATACAGAAAATAAATTGCAATATCGCTGATTAAGTACTGCCTTGTCATCCTTAACACAGATACTTACGAAGAGAGGAACATCATGTTGGGAAGACATACGATGGAAATGGAAGAAGGAAGAAGGGAAGACCAAGAAAGAGATGGCGTGATTGTGTAGGGGAGGATATGTTATGGAAAGGTATTAACGAGAACGATGCACAGGACAGAAAACGATGGACACGACTCATTCATGACGGCGACCCCATATAAAAATGAGTTAAAGCTGAGAAAAAGAAGAAGAAGAAGACTTACGACAGTAAGTATACAGAGATTATATTGCAATATCGTTGCATAAGTACTTGTAATCTCTTATACAGTTACACATACGACTGCTTGACTGAATGGCAGTTCATAGCATCCAGTTCTACTAGTTCAATATTCTGCATTATAGTTCGCGAAATGGATGTCTCTTGATGTTTGCGAAATAATAACCACACGATTCCCATTCCTAAGAAATAATAACCCCATGATTCCCATTCCTAAGAAATGATAACCACACGATTCCCATTCCTAAGAAATAATAGCCACACGATTCCCATTCCTAAGAAATAATAGCCACATGATTCCCATTCCTAAGAAATAATAACCACATGATTCCCAATCCTAAGAAATAATAGCCGCACGATTCCCATTCCTAAGAAATAATAGCCACATGATTCCCATTCCTAAGAAATAATAACCACATGATTTCCATTCCTAAGAAATAATAACCACATGATTCCCATTCCTAAGAAATAATAACCACATGATTCCCATTCCTAAGAAATAATAACCACATGATTCCCATTCCTAAGAAATACTGGCCACATGATTCCCATTCCTGAGAAATAGCCACATGATTCCCATTCCTAAGAAATGATAACCACATGATTCTCATTCCTAAAAATAATTGCCACATGATTCCCATTCCTAAAAATAATAACCACATGATTCCCAACCCTAAAAAATAACCACATGATTCCCATTCCTAAGAGATAATAACTACATGATTCCCATTCCTAAGAAATAACCACATGATTCCCATTCCTAATGAATGATAACCACACGATTCCCATTCCTAAGAAATAATAACCACACGATTCCCATTCCTAAGAAATAATAACCACATGATTCCCATTCCTAAGAAATAACCACATGATTCCCATTCCTAATAAATGATAACCACATGATTCCCATTCCTAAGAAATAATAAACGCACAATTCCCATTCCTAAAAAATGGTAACCAAATGATTCCCATTCCTAAGAAATAATAACCACACGATTCCCATTCCTAAGAAATAAAAACAGCATGATTCCCATTCCTAAGAGAATATAACATCGTGTGCCGCGAATTTTTATGGATAAACAAAACACCATTCCACAGAGCACTCGCCATTGTAGATGACCACTTCGACGATAATAACATGGCTCATTATATCAAACAATACGCATTCCAGTGACAGGTTATCCGCCGTGATGGAGAAAGATGAAAGACGCTTGAGTGACCATGAACATGACAGAGGAACGCTTTTCATTTCTAAATTTGTATCACCAGCGTCGAGAAACTCAACAGCCACTGCACAAATCTGGACGCATTTAGCAACAGGTCGGAAATGAAAACTCTCCTTGAGCGTTGGGATACGCCATATATATGATTATCATAGAATTGGATGATTCAGTATTGATATGACGCTATGACTATCGCTTCAGTGGCGTGGTCGGTATGGTGTTAGCGTGCCACCTCGGTGGCCGCGAGTTCGATTCTCGGGCATTCCATCGAGGTGTGAGATATGTGTATTTCTGGTGACAGAAGTTCACTCTCGACGTGGTTCGGAAGTCACGTCAAGCCGTTGGTCCCGTTGCTGAATAACCACTGGTTCTATGCAACGTAAGAACGCCATACAAACAAACATAAGCACTCGCTCACAATGGACAGATATTCATACTGAACAAAACTAAAAGGCTACTGACAATTTGCTTATCTACTTTGCAAAGTGTACTGCAAAATTTCCTTTCGTTCGAATGAAGAGAAAATGGCATGGCGACTTTTAGAATAAAAGCAGTTATAATAAATGGATTATGACAAAGTTGCAACTCTGTTATAAAGAAGCGGTACCATAAGGAAATGACGGACGATGCTTTCAATGTCATACCAATGTAATACGATGATGACAGAAAATACTATCTTTGATCATGGTAAATGCATTGATTGATTTGATTTGCTAGTTCTTACTGGCGTCGCAACGACGAGGTTATTGACGCCGTGGTAAATGCATACTCAATATACGTATGTACACACACACACACACACACACACACACACACACACACATATATATATATATATATATATATATATATATATATATATACACACACACAATTGTGTGTACGTATAATATTCATTAACAGAATAGAATCGTTCCAGCATTCAACAAAATAACCGGGTTGTGTTGACATGCGGTATTGTTATCATTATATATACATGCAGAAACTGTCTGACAAGAATTCTATGAGTTCTGATCGATTAAAAAAACATATTCATTTGGATGCCAGTTATATTCCCGACGGTATAATACAATAAGTGTAAACGGTTATCGCATACTAAACGTACAAAACGTAATTCTACCTTTTACCAGAAACGTTGTAATGAGTGTATTTCGACTGATACACTTGATTACAGCTGTCTTTACAGAAACATTCTCGTAAAATTAGAGAACATTGAGATGTTTAATTTCACAATTTCACGACTCTACATCGGTATTACGAAAATATCGTTTAGGAAGAGAAACCCTTAGAGACTAAAATAAATAAATAAATAAATCTTGAAAAAATAACTCTTAAGAACAATTCATTCAAACAAACAAGTAAAAAAAATGAGCCAAAGAAACTTCGACGCAATAGAGTTTTTGTACGACGTATAATGCCGTATGAAACTCTTAGCCGTGGCCCTTGAAAATATGAGACACGGCCCGGTGGTGGTCTATGCCGTTGGCACATATGGCAGTGCCAAAGCACGACCATGGCTAACTTTAACTTTAAATAATTTCTTTTTTAAATTACTGAGGCTCAAAGGCTGCAATTTGGTATGTTTGATGATGGGAGGTTGGATGGTCAACATACTAATTTGCAGCCCTCTAGCCACAGTAGTCTTCAAGATCTGAGGGCGGACAGAAAAAGTGCGGACGGCAAGACAAATATCCATCTCAATATGTGTAGTTTTCTTTCACAGGAAACTAGAAGTTGTCATCTGAGAGGCGCAGTAATTTGTCCATTAAATCTAAATCGCTCAAAACCGCGACAATCATTTGACGTGTCGACAAAGACGAGCGCTCATTTATTTCGCTTTCAACATCATTATAAAGCAACTATCGCGCGCTCGACCATTTTACACCATTCAGAATTGAAGCATTCTGTGTCACCCCTGAAGCATCGCAGATTAATTTCCCCTTGCACTGTTGCTCCCTTTTTAATTATTCTGATACTTTGCGCTGTAGTGTCTGTCAGCTTCCATTTCTCTGAGTTTCAGAGAAGGCCGGAGACGAGCTCTTTTCCATTTTATTTCTACTTTGTCACTTAAACATGCAATGACTTTCGACAATGGAATCACCCCTCATGAATAAGTACGAACCGGAACAAAGGGAGATGACGCCAAACGCAACTAGTATTCTTTTTACACTCTGTTCTCGTCCCACCATAGTTGTATGTATAGGAAATTGGAAGGAAAGACAAATTTGAAGGTTGTACTGAATGTGAAAGCCAGCCACACACTGTACCGTTTGCCGCTGAAGGAAAAAGACTAGCCAGCCCACGGCAACTAGCTCACCACCAGACTCGACATATACAGCTGGGCTATACCTGCTATAGTAGATTCACATCAACCGTGCGTTTGACGTCTAGGCCAGTCCCTTACGACGCTCCTGATTGGCTGTTAATAAGCCTATCACAGGGCTGGCAACTCTCATTCTCTCGAGAGAGTTCACATAGGCAGGATGTATATTCCACCTCTCCTGATGGATACTTTTGAAAGACGTATCCCTCAGGAGAGGTGGAACATATATCCTACCTATGTGAACTCTTGAGAGACTGAGAGTTTCCAGCTCTGTGATTGGCTTATCAAGAGCCAATCAGGAGCGTCGTAAGGGACTGGCATAGACATCCAATGCACGGTTGATGTGAATCTACTATAGCCAAAGGCCTTAGTGCCATTGTCGTTGGTTTAAATGAGGCTATTTGGTGGGGCCTACCTGTACTTTTCGTGTATTTATTTCTGCTGTCTAAATAACACAACCATCAACTCAGTAGTTACTGTAAACCATCGTCTAAAAATGAGTGTTTGCTTGTTTTGTCAGTCATATCTATTTTGCTACGATATCTGGAAGCTAGCAAATCATAGGAAGTTCTTTGATATGAAAATGTAAGCCATACAATGGTTGACCCGAGCACTCTGATTTATTTTTGTTGTTGATGCTTGCTTCAGATTTAGCCAGCCTTGTGTTAGCACTGTTAGCACAGGCTCTTGCTCCTTGAACAGCCAGTAAATAGGGCATTTATTGGCGAGATCTTATCTGCTTATTCCGCGACTGTCTGCCGATCTTGCTGGCTAAACTAAGGTATGACAGCAGAAAATGAGTCGAGTTATCAGTCGCATTAGCTCATTTCTATGTTCAATGAAAAATTCATGGGTCACACATCCATATCCTACGAAAACGGAGGGAGAATGAACACACACTGAATCTTCGTAAACCTACTTTGGCAGTAGCAAATTGTAGCTTAGGGTTAGCTGAATCTTGTTCAGGAAACAGCCTGCTTTCCATTATCCAAGCGATTGGTCACTGCCTGCTCCATTGGTTCATCTGTAGTCAGAGTTCAATTTCTTGATAGGCATTCCTGTCCTATCATATCCACCAGTTTCTTAAAATCTTCTGTCGCTATTCTGAAGAAAGTGTAGACCTGGAAAACACGTGATTAAAGCACCAACATCTTATTTCTTGTTGGAGTTGAGTTTACGCACCCATACTCGGTTCCCATTTCTTCTTCGTCGCTAAATCCACTTCTAAGCATGTGGATAATGCCATGAAAATAAAACCAAATTCTATGAATAACCAAACACTGATATTTGGACACCATTCCACGACTACATCTGTTCATAAATCTTCCATAACAGCATTTGGCAAGTCATGC
>NC_087218.1:12985466-13000466 GCF_015104395.2 Macrobrachium nipponense
ATTATGCCACTTCGGCCACGAGTTTCGCCTAATTTATGATCCACTAACAATATGTTTTATTTGAAAAAACGTAGCCAATTACCAAGGAAGTATTTATACAATTTTTTCACACGTATAAATACATATAATGTAATATTGCCACAATATAACACTATACTATCGACTATGACAAAAAAGGAACTATCATGACTTCATATGGTTAAACCACATAAGCTACGATTGCCATTAAAACAATATTATGAAGACAGTTGTCTACTTTTAAAACTGCCGTCAATAACGACGAATATAGGAACGCTTTTATACGATTCCATTGCCGATAAAAATAAAATACGACCACAAAAGTTCATCATTTTGTCAAAAAAAAAAAAAAAAAAAAAAAACGCGCGACAATTTCTGTCTACCAGCCTACATGTTGCAGCGAAAATAACATTTTCGTAGGCCTATACGCTACTACTTTCGTGTTACTCAGAACTGCACGGAGCTCGTCACTGATTTCACTAGCGTTTTTACACTTACGAAAAGCAATATCGATATGACAGAAAGTTACTTATGGACTAACTGGCTTGTATCCGAAACGTCTCGAAATTATGATAAACAGTAAACAGTGCTGGTGATAAGCAATAACTCAGAATGGGCTGCAAGAAACGCCCCCCTCCCCCCAAATACGACAGCCACTAGGGATTGGGGCGTCAAATGTATTTCGCCGTCTTTAGTACTATACTAGTTTCACATCATCCGTGCATTTGATGTCTAGGCCAGTCCCTTACGACTCTCCTAATTGGCTGTTGATTAGCCAATCACAGGTCTGGAAACCCTCAGTCTCTCTCGAGAGTTCACATGGGTAGGATCCATGTTCCACCTCTCCTGAGGGCTACGTCTTTCAAAAGTATCCCTCAAGAGAGGTGGAGCATACATCCTGCCTATGTGAACTCTCGAGAGAGATTGAGAGTTTCTAGCCCTGTCATTGGCTTATCAACAGTCAATCATGAGCGTCGTAAGGGACTGGTTTAGACATCAAATGCACGGTTGATATGAATCTACTACAGCCCCTGGGGGTTGATTACAGTCGACCCGAAAAAAACACCGTAAATTCTTAATAAGCAACTCAAATACTATAAGAAACTGTAGTAATTTCCAAAGAAATGCTCGACGAGGAGATATTACCTAGATCTACCTACTCAAACAAAATAGTGTAAACATTAATGACATTAATGATATTACGAAAATATGGAAAGCAGTTTTAACACTCACTAAGCAGCCGGGGAAAACGACGGCTGTCCTCTGGCACCATTCTGTTGGACGCAGGCAATAATAGTATGTAAGCTCCGTTAAGATTATGCGCAAGAAAGTATTCGAAATTTCTCAGATACTGTGCTTATCCTGGAATGATTGACTGCATGTAGCTTAGACCTATGCTTGGGCAGCGCATGTGATTAGACCGGCAGCCCGGACATTGAGATGCAACGAACGAGATACCGATTGTAACCCCTACTGGTATTTAGGACTATACTTGTAAACTGTGAAACTGACCGTCTGCCGAAAATATACGGGTGGCTTACTTAACAAGCACCACTAATTGCTTGTTAGATTTTGGGTCTAGATCCAATATATGAGATACCAGATGAAACTAATATATAATATATCTGCACACTCTACTGATTATAGAATGACAAGTGACAGACATTTTGGAGGGTGGTTTCCCCCTGGCAGACGCACTGAAAAGGGGGAGTTAATTGGATCTAGATCCAACTTAGGAGATACCGAGTAAAATTTACACTACAGTAGCACTGCACATCCTAGAATACTGTGGTGGTAATGACAGACGTTTTAGTGGGTGGTTACCCCCTGACAGACGCCCCACAACGAGTGGGGAGTGGGGAGGCAGGATCTGCATCCACCATTGGAGCTACTAAGTAAAATTTACACTGCAATAGCACTGCACATCGTAGAGTACTGTGGTGGTAATGACATACATTTTAGTGGGTGGTTTCCCCCTGACAGACAACCCACAACGAGTGTGGAGGGGGATAATTACTATATAGACTATGTATAGTTAGTTAGGCTACTGTAGAGTCGTATTATACATTATCGTGATAAATTAATAAGTAATTTTTCTCCTTTCTGTATCTTTGCATTTATTTTATACAAATATTATTTGTTTCATATAAATAACATTCATCTGTAGGCCTATAGTAATTCGGCCATGTTAGTATTTTACCAAGCGAGCAACTGACTTCAATTACAGTTCTCGCTTTATCGTTGTTTACGAGATGAACGTTGATATAGCGGTGGGTGGAAGACTGGCACTGTAAATGGCATGTAAGTTTTTATCATTATTATATTCATTGCTGTAAAATGTTTTTATCATTATTATATTCATTGCTGTAAAATGTCTATGTACACAACGTTTGCTAAATAAAGTGATACGCAACTAGTAAATAGACAATATTATGTAAGATGTACGCTACAGTCATAGTACAGATCATAAAATTGCGCTATAGCCTACTCGGTTTATTTTATCGTGGATATACTTAAGTTGTGTATTATCAATTTTAGGAATGAATATGTATATTATCAGTTTTAGGAACGAATATTGTTGTTACTATAGTCGATTTGTCTTTCGACTGGCGTAAAACTCGTCAGACATAATACACCTGGCAGGGGAAGGACACAGAGGATCTCTATCTTTTAAACACTCTCCACACAAAGTTATTCCGAACATTTCCATTCTCTCAAGAAGATTATGAATAAATATATGAGCAAACTAGACCAAAAAAATAATTACTTAGCATAAATGTTAAGAAAACAAGAGAAATTAAAAATTAGAACATAAAGAAGCTCAGGGAAGTTAGCCTACTCTGTTTACGGGAGGCCCTGCACACTGCTGACAGATTTACACTTTCGGTTGTGCGATTTTTATGACTGCATTGGAGACGGATTATAAATCATATTAGCAATGGTAAATACACTGAACAAGCGTGAGGATATAATATGATGTTACTGCCTGTCTACAGGATTAATGAACAATTAAAGAAAAAAAAATATTACTAGGGAGAAAATTAAACGAATAGTAGTAGTCTAAGCCAGCATTGATAGCATGTATTGAAACACATTGCATAGGCTGTCTGTGGAGCGCTTTGGCGGGAAGTTAAGTTACACATACACACAGCTTGCTTTAAACATCAAACTGCGGCAATTTTTCGCTTTAATTTTGTCTGTAAATATCATTTTTAGTTGAGTTCAAGTTTTCTTCCCTGAATATATGGTACTGGGTACTTGGTGATATCGTACAGATAAATATGAGTGAGGCCAGCCGAAAATGAATAGACTATAGTTAAATAATTGACATGCTATTATAGGCCTACTTAATTTGGGAGTCAGGAGCTTTAAGTTGATGATCGTCAACTTCGGGAGGGGGAATACGATGGGGAAATATGTGTTGTAGTTTGCCTATATTGAACGATTCATTCACATTCTCGTTTCCTGTAATAATTTGTGTTGTGCTACACCATTTCTTTGTGAATGTGTTGGTGTTAAAGCGGCTCTACACGATGGGACTTTGGTCCTAATATCAATCGAAATGCCATATCTAATAAAAATTTCATATCATCCACACGATCCAACCGCATCTCAAGAACAAGTCAGTTGATGGTAAGACACGGTAGGTACAGACCTCGACATGGTTGCAGTGCCCTAACTATAGGCCTATTCCGTAAAAAGACAAGAAAATGACCAAAGACTTGCTATTAAACGAGAAAACTTATCTCACGTTTCTTTTTTTAGAAGAATTGAGACTGGCACCATATGACTGATTTAATTATTCAAAAATGGATCAGCACACGTGCTTGTAGCTGTTGTCACTTGACCAACCCATCTCCGCCCCCACACCAATTCAGAAAGAAAAATAGTACTACTTTGTGTGAAGCAGTAACTTCACACGAAAGGTTCAGTGCTAATATATATATATATATATATATATATATATATATATACTATATATATATATATATATATATGAAATCCATGGAAAGTATGATAGGCCTACTAAGTCTCATAAAAAGTTTTGTTTTTATACAGATGTGATGGAATTATTGAAGTTAAATGTTCCATAGCTCAATAGGGATAAAAAGAATAACTGGTAGTCATTCTTATTCCGTAACAATCACAATATTTCTTGAATTCAGGCTTGTATCTGCAAATGTCATGCATATATTGTAATATACAGAAGTGATGAAAGTTATAGAAACTGATGTAACTGTAGGCTTATGCAGATCAAAAAGGCGTATGGGATAGGGTAATAGTGGGAGAAAAAAGAAAAATCATATGCGTTTTCCCACCACATTCATTCGTATTCCTTGTAGGCCTATAACTTTTTATAGGATAATAGGTTTCTGAAAAAGTTTTTTTCATTTAATGCCGTATCATATCGGGGTTGTATCGACATTAAAATATCATATATTCTTTACCTTTAATTTGGCACATGCGTCCATACTTTTTGTAAGTATTATAAATTCACCCCAGAACTGGTGTTCTGCAAATGAGCAGTTCATGCCGGTCGTTGTCGGCATGGTCGTCGGGGCGGGAGATGTTCCCGTGACGCTGCCGAGAACAAAACTGATGATTGGTTCACAGGATTAGATCTGATTGAAATCTCACGAGCTGTAGGATTTCACGATCAACCTTTGCTTGATCCCCATCGGACCGACTGTCAGACAAAAATTACACTACATATGATTCAGTCTGAATGGAACTAACCGGCCCTCTCAATTGATCATAAAACCAGACCCTATCATGTAGAGCCTCCCTTACCGGAACGTACCAAGATTAAATTCCTTATTAATGTTTATATTTCAGATATGGAATTTTTAATATCCTATACATTATTACAGATTATGGAGTCTGTTTGTGCAGCAGTAGCCACAGGTTAATTCGGGAGGGGATGGGGTATGGTATATTTGCAGATCATCTGAAGAAATACAAGTAAACTACGAAGCTTTCCAGTAAATACATGGCATTCGATTAAGAAAAATGCAGACCTACGCAGAAAACTTCGTTCTGATGTTTTCCATGAAGTTACAATTCAAATCATCAATAAGAACAAGTTTACTCACTTGGATTTCTACCATTCTCCTTGGCTAAGAAAGTATAGTGCTCCTGAGTCATCAACACCAGAAACTGGAGGGAACAAATAAGCTCCATCCTGTTACAGATCAAAATGGGATACTCTCAGCTGATTGCATCTTTTGTGGCAAACGTAAGAGGAAGTGGAATAAATCGATGGAGGTACTGTCAGAGTGTAATACTAAAGAAGGCTGCAGATCAAATTGGAAGCTGCTCAAAAAATAATGACCACCGTGTAATATCGATATTCATGAATGGAGGCGACCATACTGCAAGGAGAGTTCAAATTCATAAGTCTTGTCGTCGTAAATATATTAAGGCTTCAGAAATATTTCCTAAAACAGAGCAAAAACAAAAATCAATCATATCCATGCAGACACTTTCCGGATCATCTGCGACTATGTGTAGCACCATGTGATTGATAAAAACGAAGTAATTCTATTCGACATCCCTGTTTGATTTTATTTATATCTACAGAGTTCATGTCCAGGGGTGGTTCTCAAGAAGACATTGATCGGTACAGTTTATTCATTGCTGTGTAAAATTAAAGAGGCCTATTCGAACGAAATACGTACATTATTACTAGTAGGCGTAGGAGGAAATCTTATTCACAGCTCATCCATGTCTGAGTCAGATGCTAGAGCAGCATTTGCTGATGAGCAAAAGTCTTTCAAGCAGTATGATCAAGTACGTGCTGTTGCTATGTATTTACGTAGCATTATTCTATCTGTGCCTAAAACCAAATCTCCTAGTCCAACATCAGCTCATACTCTGAAACAGACCTCCTCAATGCTTCCAGAACCACTAGAGTTCTTTTTTCGAACACTTTATTGTGGTCCTCTTCCAGACACTAATCTGGTTCCTAGGGAAAATATTGAACGACGAGTGATGTCAAGTGCCTCTGATGCTGTGTTTATTACATCAAGAGGTCGAGTGCGACCCTGGAAAAGTACATGCCTAGGCCTTGGTATGGGAACATTGACTGGGTCAAAGACAGTAGTACAGATGCTTAACAGATTGGGGCACTCGATATCTTATGATGAAGTTAAAGCTTTAGAGACTGAATTTGCGTTCACAGTGTCAGATGATAATCATGAAACTCCAGATGGAATTCTGTGTAAACCCAACCTTGCAACAGCTACTGCCTGGGATAATTATGATGTGAATATCAAAACATTAGATGGTAAGAGCACCCTCCATTCAACTGTCGGCATCTGTTATCAAAGCAAATCCTTAAAAGATGACACAAAAGAAATAGAAATGATTTGTAGACGAAACCGAAGACGATATGAAGGTTCTGATCGAGACATTCCTCCTTTTAGGGCAACCTTGAAAAGTGCCCATTTTGACATTTCTGCCCCTCCAAATGATGGCCAGTAGGTTTTTGAAGAGAACTTGTTAGGTTTCTACTGGAACTGGCAATCACTACATACACAGCTACCTCTTTTCCAAGGATTTTATTCCCAATTTGTTACAGATGACTTGCCACAACAAACTATATGTTATATGGATCCTATTCCCTTACCTCCGACACGAAATGATGTAGTCAGGGATACAATGATAAGATCTTTGAATGTAGCAAAGGAGGTGAACCAAAGCTATGCTTTTGTTAGTTACGACCTTGCTGTGGCCATCAAGGCTTACTCAATTCAAGCAATTGAATCACCAGCGTTTGACAGACTGCTGATTTTACTTGGCAATTTTCACTTGGAAATGGCATATTTTGGTGCACTTGGTACCTTTATTCATGATTCAGGAGTAGAATATGTGCTTACTGAATCTGGCATCCTTGCTGAAGGATCCTTGACAGGATTTATTAAAGATAAATTCTACAACAGCTGTGTTTGTATTCATCAAATCCTTGCCTGTGTCCATGGAAACAATTATTGTTCCAGAGATTTCTGTGCACTCTTAGTGGGCGAATCAAGGACTGACATGTTAAATGTTTTCTTCATGGAATGGCGCAATTTGAGGCAAAGCCAACTGAGGAGTATCTTGCAATGGAATGAATAGTTTTCCACTGGCTGCCTGAAATCTTACAACTTTTTGTTTTTTTAAACAAGTGATTGGATGGACAAGCTAGGAGCAACTGCGGCAATACTGGCAGTAACTATGGTGTAAGCATTGGTAAACAGAGTTGCAGATAAGTACAGCAAGGCCATACACAAAACAAATGACGTAGATCTCTACGTATCAGTTTTACCCACACTGTATTGGGACATTTTCTTTGGGTTAAATCGACCCAATGGTATGCTCGCTGGGGAGTGTTTGTTTCTGCAGAAGCTTCAGTACATCCAACCTGAATGGCCGGGGGGAAGAACTTCTTGATCTTGGGTGCCTTCCTACCATTAGGATCTAGAAACAACCAAAAAACTATGCTGGACTGCAGTCGACATGTTTGTGTGGAAACAAACAGTTGTAAAGAAAAATGGCAGCAATTCCTCCACTGAAAGGGATAGTTGCCTTTAGGAACTACTGAAAGCACATTTTGTGCCAGATGGAGCATTAACAACCAACCTCAAGAGGAGATTGGCTTGGTGTCAGAATTAAGAGTTCTAGTGGGGCATAGAAGAAGATGCACAGCCAATTTGCTCAGCTTACCGTCAGTGGCGAGTCAAAAGAAATAAGTAAGATAAGTAAGGGGTCCCTAAGTTGCAATTAATGAAGGAAACTTGCAATCCCTTTGGGGGACCCATACCTGTTAGTTCAACCTGAACCTCCATGAATATTTCATCTGGAAAAGCTACTGATCAAGAAACTAAGCTTTATCCTGCCTCGGGTGGTCACTTTCAAGGGGTCATGAAGAATGTTCGATTGACGTTTCCTGCAAGAGTGCAGGTTGTGATGAACTCCAGATTTTTAAAGACCCATACCAAGAACAAAGGGTTAAAGAACTTCGCCATGGAGAATACAATTTTTCTTTTTAAAAAGGAGGTTCGAGGTTGGTTTCTACTCTCAAGTCAGCTTGCAGGGTAGGAGTAGAGATGTGTTTGCACGTATAATCCAGGTTGCTTCTCATCAGAACTACTACCTTGGGACCTGAGGCAACATTGTCTGTCAATCCCCAGTGGCCATAAAAGGTTGCCCCATTTCGTCAATTGGCCACCCACCAGCGATGCATCCCCCTAAAAACCGAAAAAGTCAGCCCGTACTACGATTACTGGAAATGAATCTAGACAGCTCATTATCAAACTTCGAGTTACCGTAATGGGTGGCAGCAATCAAATAATCGATTGGGAGGCTTATTAAATCCACTCAGTTTCTTGCAGGAGACAAATTGGATTCCTCATGGGAGCAATAGCAAAGGGAATACTTTTGATAAAAATCTGCTCATTTCCAGGAAGCCAAATTCATGTTTGCTCGTTTGATAACGTGACATCAGCCCTTCACTTAAGATAATGAAATGGTGGTTGGAAATTAAGAGGTGGGCAGATAATAATACAAAGATATACAATCAACGGTGAGCAGACCAAAGAAGGCTCCCAGCTGTTGGACGAATTGAAACTTTCAAAGATTGAACCCAGCAAAATTCCATTCTCATGGAAATGGTGTTAAGAAATCACTATGGTCCAATCGATTGGAAGTTAAGATTTTAGTAGTTTTGTCCATGTGGGGGGTACTGCATTGAAGTATTCCTTTAAACAGTGAACCAAAGACGTAAATATGATCAGTTGACCAAACCAGAAAATCTCCAGGGTCATCATGAGGGAAGCAAGGATACTTCAGTTTGCTCTTCATGTTATCCAAAGGGCGCATGGGTAATATCAATAGTTAGAGCTTACAGGATACTGATATTTTGTTGGATTTCCATTCTGTTAAGTTACTTGGTCAAGAATGATGTAAAGAAGAGCAAGGAAAAAGAAGTATCTATCTGGACTAGGTGGATATGGAAACATCCGCAGATATTATCAACATCAACGAGCTGTTTTCCATGGTTCTGGTGAATTAAAAAGAGCTGGAATATCAGCCGCATTACCAGCATTCCAAGCCTGCCACTGGCTCATATGGTCCACTTGCAGAATTTTACAAAAAGGAAAAAAAAAAAAAAGGAAAAAAAAAGACCATTCAATTTCAATCAATCATGACAAACGATGAAACAGGAAAATTTGTTTTAAAGGCTTTCCAAGACCTCTCCTCCACTCAAGGATCCAAGAGTAGAGTCTTTGTGTCCTTTGTTTGTTGTGCTCTATATGGGCACCCGCCCACCTGTGTAGTGACCTTACTGAAGCCAGTATGTCCATGTTCAATAAAAATGACTGGATCTGTAACGCAAGAAATACCTCTAGCGAATTGTGAAGCGTATCAACTGTGCACTCCTGCCACCTTGTACCGCAACTCTCAAAAAGAAAATTCAACCGTTGCTCAGTATCTTTCGACTTCTTTTGGCACCGCGCCGATAAGCAAAAGTCCCAGTGACGGATTAGACCCCAACTGAGTTTTGGATGGATAAAAGATTGGTAATGCTTTTTAATCCGGAATGGTTTGAGGGGAAGCTCCGTGCCCAATGGCCTCATCCCAGAACACTTACTAATGTGGCAGTAACTGATACCATGCAACTGACATTGATCATGAATGAAAGTGATGATCATGGATGGAAGATGATGAAAGTGCAAGGTGATGAAGGACACATATCAAATACAGGGGATTTTATTGTCAAGGTAATATGTTTTTTTTGCAGATTTTTATCATCATGGATGCCCATGATCATATAAGGCATAAATGCATCATGGACCATTATTGGCTTTAAAGCGTAATTTGTATTTATTTACTTATTTATTTATTTCATTTTTACAAAGCAGCCGTGGTACATAACAACTGGTTAATGGAAAATTTGGTTTTGTTATATGGTTAATCTGAGGTAAATTTGTATATGACTTATTTTATGTGGGTCAAATTGTATATGGACATGTGTTTGTATATTTTACATTTGAATGAACTGTGCACATATTTTTGCTTTGCATTTTACATTTGTTTAGACGTTTCTAAAAAAGGGTTTTTTCTTAAATTTAAATGTTCCGGGATTTCATATTTTTCCTTTTATTTATGTTAATCCCGGCAAATATTATTGGAAAAGGTACCATTAAGTTGATCTATATACTGTTAAGAACTTAAATACTGTTTGTTATTCCCATTTTTTATATGGAAGGGGAGACCAAGACAATCTTGAAATGCAGACATGTATTTGGTACATATACTTTGTTATGATTAATTATATCTTCTTTTTATTTCAATCTGTTTTATGTTAAAGTGAGAACAAAAGAACTTGAAATAGAGTAGATATTCATTGATGGCATTTTGGTTTGTTTATAATTTTTCTTACTATGATTAAAGAATGAATTATTATACCCTTAAATGTGTAAATATTGGATAGATTATTTTCCATGAGTGGGATTGTGTTTATTTTCTTTTCAAATAAAACCTCGGTCAGTTGAGTGTTAAGGCAAAACGTATTTGTGCTATTAGTTATTACCCAGTAGGTAAAAACAAAAGCATAAGACCACTTATAATGCCTTCATGTTTATGTTAAATCTGGCCAGTAAACGTGTAAACAGGTAACACTTGTCCTTGATACCATGCCTCAAAAGTACATATGTTAGTTTTTTTTCCTTCCTCTATTTGAAACAAGGGGAATTTCATTAAATGTTACCAGATGTTATGATTCTTTCCAAGTTTCAAATCTCTGACAATACAACTGTACTTGTGAAGTACGTACCATAGCATACAAGTTTGTTTCTTCCCTTTTGTCTTTTTCCAAAAAGTTAGTTTCAATAAATTCTTTTACGGATGCAGGATTACTTCCAAAGCAACCCCTGACAATGCAGTTGGTAACTATACTTTTTAAAGTATGTGCATAAACGTCAACTAAATAATAATAAGTGATTTTTGGATTTTTGGGTTTTTTGGGGGGACAATCAAATATGAGTAATTGTGGTTAAATCGGGGTGCTTATAGTTTAGTCACTTAGGGGGGGGGAAAAAAAAAAAATTTTTTTTTTTTGTTCAAAAAAAAAAAAAGGGGGGCAAAAAAAATAATTTTTTTTTCGTGAACTAGTGCGTTTTCTTATCCTGGGGGAGGAAATGCATCAGCGGATATTGTTCGAAGTCACTGAATCTGGTAAATCCTACGGTGTTAATAAATAATCAGATTAACTGGAATTGTTTTTGCCTTTTAAACTTGGTATACAGGTTTCAAGAATTGCCAGAAAAATTGCCATTTTCTTGATGATATTTTTAATGTTAGTATCGCTTATGGTAGATGTTGAATCATTTCCAGGTGTCCCATCTCTCCCTCCAACCGTTGGCTATGTCTGTCAGAGGGTAACAACCCACACTAAAATGTTGGTATCTCCAATGTTGGATCCAGATCCTGTCTCCCCCCTCCCATTCGTTGTGGGGTGCCTGTCAGGGGGTGGGGAAACCCCCACTCAAAATGTCTGTCATTACCACCACAGTACTCTACGATGTGCATGCTATTGCAGTGTAAATTTTACTTAGTAGCTCCAATGGTGGATGCAGATCCTGCCTCCCCACTCCCCACTCGTTGTGGGGTGTCTGTCATGGGGGTAACCACCCACTAAACGTCTGTCATTACCACCACAGTATTCTATTGGATGTGCAGTGCTACTGCAGTGTAAATTTTACTCGGTATCTCCTAAGTTGGATCTAGATCCAATTAAACCCCCTCTTTTCAGTGCGTCTGTCAGGGGGAACCCACCCTCCAAAATGTCTGTCACTGGTCATTCTATAATCAGTAGAGTGTACAGATATTTATTATATTAGTTTCATCTGGTATCTCATATACTGGATCTAGACCCAAAATCTAACAAGCAATTAGTGGTGCTTGTTAAGTAAGCCACCCGTATATTTTCGGCAGACGGTCAGTTTCACAGTTTACAAGTATAGTCCTAAATACCAGTAGGGGTTACAATCGGTATCTCGTTCGTTGCATCTCAATGGTCCGGGCTGCCGCTCTAGATCTTGGATGCCTTCTGCAATGATCAGAGAAAGAACTTGTAAGAACCATATCCTCAGTGCATTGCTGTAACTAGATGTAAAGTTTTTCAAGGTTTCCCCGTGATGACTGACACATCATTAGGCCTAGTCCACAACTTGCTTATTGCTTTATACAGGCAACGTATGACCTCTCTCTCTCTCTCTCTCTCTCTCTCTCTCCAAACTATGCTATAAAGACAGTCAGCTGTACCCTCACAATTACACGAAGCCCGAAAGTTCCGGAAATTGCCAATGAAATACACAACCTTCCTTAGGTTACTGGGAAGACTAACATAACGCTCGACCGAGGTTTTTGTACAAAAACTCACAAACTCATGGTGGAAGTCACGTTGTCGTTTTGACATACCGGAACCTTTCTCCTCAGCTAAGTTTTAGTTTTAGTAACGTCGCTGTAACTTTCAGAGTTAACCCTCCGAATAACAGTACTCCAATCGCCAAGGTAACACAGTTACACTATACTCTGTTTTTTCCATCTGTCCACCCGCCTGTGGTGTTTGCGTATGGTAACACTGCGTCCCGGGCTTTAGATAGTTAGGCTATGTGTAAGTTTTATAGGTAAATAAAAGGATATCTGGGTGTACATTTGGAACTGAAAAGTGTTTTAATAATTTACTGTATGCGAATTACACCGTTAATATTCGAAATAGGATATTATTATAATCGTTGAATGTAAACTGAGTGTAACTATCTAAAGCTCGGGACGCAGTGTTACCATACAAAAACACCACAGGCGGGTGGACAGATGGAAAAAAACCTAGTATAGTATCACACAACCACGAAACACTGGGTCAACAGGCAGGCAAGAGGCAACCGCATAGCTAAAATACGACCACTCGTACTTCGAGGTGTTTGGAACTTTGGACACAACTGTTCGAAGGCAGGTGTTTCACATATGTCAAGGATGATCCTCTACAGACGCTATCCTCGCTACCTTCGTGCCAATACAAATAGTTATTCCGGCAAGTTACTGCTCCGGAATTTGTCGCTTTCGACGTATAATTAGTTCGAAGCACAGAGGGTAAACAAAGATGATATCTGTATACAAGTACTACGTACTTCAGTCGCCTTCCGCCAGGGCGGCGCTGCAGAGCCTTGCTGCTGTCCTGAAAGGTCTGGGAGCAGCGCAAATTGAAGTGGGGCTTACTAAGTGCGATTGACTTTTGTTTTTGCTGAATGTTCAATGAGCAAGTGTTTAATAAATGTTTATGAGTAAGTGTTTAGTGAATGTTTCGTGAGGTTTTAGTGTGTAAGTATTCAGTGAACGTTTAGTGTGTAAGTATTCAGTGAATGTTTTAGTAAATGTTTGGGGTTTAGGGAATGTTTACTGTGTAAGTGTTTAGGGTTTTGTGAATGTTTCGCACGTAAATGTTTAGTGAGTGTTTAATGAGTGATTAGTGAATGTCCAGGGACTATTCAGTGTTTAATGAGTGTTTAGGGGTTTAATGAACATTTAGGGTTTAGTAGGTATTCAGGGTTTAATGAGTGTTTATGGTGTAGTGAGTGTTTAGTGTATAGTGAGTGCTTAATAGATGTTTAGTGAGCGTTCAATGTAAGGTGAACACTTAGTGAATATTTAGTGTATAGTGAGTGCGTAATGAATGTTTAGTGACTGCTTAGTTTTTAAAGAATGTTTAGGATTAAGTGAGTGTATAGTGGGTGCTTAGTGAATGTTGAGGGTATAGGAGTATTTAGTGAATTTTTAGTGAGTGTTTAGTGTTATTTGAGTGTTTAGTGAGAGTTTAGTGTATAGTGAGTGCCTAGTAAGTATTGAGTATTCAATGAGTGTTTAATGTTATTGATAGTGAGTGCATAGTAAGTGTGAGTGTAAGCGTACAGTGAGTGTTAGTGTTTAATGACTGTGCATTACTGTTTAGTTAGTGTTTAGTGACTGTATGCAAAGAATGTCCTGTAATTTACATGAACCACTTACGCTAGACATAGCTTAGATCCAAGAGCAGATGTTTAGGGCTTGACCACAATGGTTGGAGTGCTTAGGCCAATCAGTTTTTGTAAGGTAATTTTTCTCTGTGAAATTGGGTTCAAGAAATAATAATAATAATAATAATAATAATAATAATAATAATAATAATAATAATAATAATAATAATAATAATAATAATAATAAGAGAGAGAGAGAGAGAGAGAGAGAGAGAGAGAGAGAGAGAGAGAGAGAGAGAGAGAGAAATGCCTGTAATCAACTTAACCATATTTTGATCATTTTTGTTTCCATCTGAAAATATCCAAGTTTGGTTTACCCTAAATTTGATTTGGGTTTTATCACTTTATTCTTTATACGAAGGTAGGACGAACGCAATATCAATACACCGTGACATTACTGATGAATCGTACGTACTACTTTATGAGCAGTGCAGGTTGAAAACAGTATTACTCAAGGTCGAATTCATACCGTCCCGTAATGCCCAACCGCATTTACTCTCGTATGACTTCCAATTTTAGTTCATACACGAACATTATATTATATTTTATATATATATATATATATATATATATATATATATATATATATAAATAAATATATAAATATATATATATACTATATATATACATATATATATATATATATATATATATATATATATATATATATAGATATATATTTTCACGGGAATAACAACGGCATATGAAAAATAATCAGAGAATATGACCGTGAAGAAATCGAACCTACAGAGCATTCAAAGGCATTTTAAATAAACTATATATATAAATTGGAAAAAAATTATCACAACGAACACTCAGTTTTACTAATATTTACAAAGGTCAGTACACCTGAGAGAGCCCTTCTGACTTGGAACTACTGTCCTGGATTAATTCGGGTACTGAAACATACCTGGAGCTTAATTGATAT
>NC_087218.1:13005466-13007966 GCF_015104395.2 Macrobrachium nipponense
TAGTATACTAATGCCATATCGATGTTTACCTGACGATTTTTGCATGATGTTGGTGAAAAACTTTTTGGCATTTACACAAACGTATATATACATATGATATATATATATATATATATATATATATATATATATATATATATATATATATATACATATATATATATATAAGAGAGAGAGAGAGAGAGAGAGAGAGAGACTACTGTCACGTTACAATTTTAACTGATGGCTCTTCTTGATTACTGTTCGTTATAAGGTCTCTGGTTATGGTCATATGCCAATGAGGACGTTATTTTGATCTAATTGGATTTTATGCCTCTCAGAAAACCCTCTCTCTCTCTCTCTCTCTCTCTCTCTCTCTCTCTCTCTCTCTCTCTCTCTCTCTCTCATACAAACACACACACACTACAACCTAGTATTCTCTGGATAATCTTTCTCATTTAAGATCTCTCAACCTTAGGGGAAAAAAATAATTAACTTTTTCATTGAAATATATCAAAGGCTTCGCTAAGTTTGAGTCAAGAAAGCCTTTGCGTTCTTTAGATTTTCTATACACTTCTTTCTATGTCCTTCCTTCTTATGTGATGGTACTCATCCACTCCTCGGTGGAATAAAGCTTCGGTAAAGGGGGTTGTGGGGGGGGGGGGGGGGGGGGGGGGGGGGGGGGGGGGGGGGGGGGGGGGGGGGGGGGGGGGGGGGGGGGGGGGGGGGGGGGGGGGGGGGGGGGGGGGGGGGGGGGGGGGGGGGAGGGGGGGGGGGGGGGGGGGGGGGGGGGGGGGGGGGGGGGGGGGGGGGGGGGGGTTGCTTCTACGTAATGAGTTCGTGTCCTTGATTTTCCGACACAAACCGCCTTGACCTTCTTCGTCACGTTCCATCTCCTTACATTTCAATGGAAATCTCTGAACTTGAAGATAAACGGTTTTTTTTATTCACTCATTACTTTTAATAACTGTAACGTCGTGAGGCAAAAACCCCAATTCCTTTAGTCCCTGAGTGCCCCCTGTTGTCAATTATTCTAATGGCATTCGCAGAGCCATCTCTTTTCCTTTCCACATACCCAACTACAAACATTCAACATACATAACATATGCCAACTTCAACTCATAAACACTGAACCCCACAATACACATAGTTAAACCAACTCTCCTTTATGGAAGAGAAATGTGGATTCTGAATCTCAATGAAACAGAAAGGGCTGAAACTATCATCGAGATGAAATATTGGTGCGGTATACGAAACGAAGGAACAACTCGTATTTTGAGGTCATTCAGTCACTGATAGAATGGAAGACAGCAGGTTAGTGGAAAGTGTACAGAAAATTCAGAAGTGATGCGGGGAAGAATGGGAGGGAGACCAGAAAAGGCCTGGGTGTTTGCCCTGAAAGAGGCACCGGAAAGGACGGGCTTTAAAATCCAGGAAGCGCTTGAGTGCAAGCAAGATCCAGGTTAAAGGCGCAACATGTAGAAGTTTCACTGCATCAAGAACTTAACCACGATTCGGTAGCTAAAGTCTGAACGTGACAGTTGGCTGCAGTGTAATTTTTTTTTTTTTTTTTTTCATTTAAAGAAAACGATTTAATGCTGAAAAAATATATATTTACTCTATATTCATATGCAAACACTTAATTACACACACACACATACACACCCACAAACACACACATACTTATATCTATTTATGTATACACATATATGTGTGCTTTAAAAGTCAAGCGGAATAAGCTGTTCAAAGATTGAAACTAAAGATTGAACGTTATATGAATGGCTAAAGATTAAACGGGTATAAATAGCTTCCAAGTGATAATATGTACACAAATTTCTAATTACATACAAATATGTGAATACACGTCAATAAGCACGTAGTATATAACCATAATAAGTCATTCAAATTTCATTTTATTTTTCCTTCCCTAAATAATACGATAAAATGTGTATGAATGCCTCTACAAATATACATACATACGTATTGTATGTATGCAGATCACACACTCACCTACGTTATTAATTTTCCACTTTATCTCTTTATTTCCTTTCGCCGAAATTCACAACAAGCAGATAAGAAAGCGAAAGAAGAAAAGTCGCGCTGGGAATCGCTAATCACAAGCCAAGCAAAAACCCACACAAACACAAATGCATAACCGCACATACACGCAAGCGCGCGCGCACACAAACAGGGGGCTCCATCGCAAAGAACACAACCATTACCACATAATGATGGCCTCCAGATCAGGAGAGCGGGTATCCGCGCTCCTCAGGTGGAGCGGCCAAAAACAATTTGAATTATATATTGTCTCTCCCAAGTCACACATGGGGTCCCCAGCTGCTTGGCTGATAACATGGAGGGTTTTTTATTTTTTTTTATCTCTCTCTCTCTTTCTCTTTTTTTACTTCCCTCTTTCCTATCCCTTTTTTCTCATCACACTCGTCATTCGTCCGATGTTGGATGTCTTCAGTGGGTGGCAGGGGAAACGAGCGTTGATTGTTTTAGGGATATTGTTTCTTTT
>NC_087218.1:13010466-13027966 GCF_015104395.2 Macrobrachium nipponense
AGACCACTTCACGTTAATCTAGGACTATAATGTTGACAACTTATGCATGAGGGGAAAATCTTGCACACGCCTCGAGTCGGATCACACCCTGTCTTTTATTTCAATAAGGAAGGTACTTTCAATCCCACAAAAAATAAATATGAAAGGAAACAAGTATTACCAAGATTTAAAGCTGAAAATAAAACATATCACTAAGACAAATTAAAAACATTTTGCTGATTGATGTTTCTGCTGCTGGATTACAAGTCCGCCTCTTTATCAAATAGGTGAAAAAAGCCCCTTTATTACATTATGAAAAAGCCCCTTTATCAAATGAATGAAAAAGCCTATTTATCAAGTGAAAAAAAAACCCTGTATCAAATAAGTGAAACAGCCCCTTTACCAAGTAAGTGAAAAAGCCCTTTTATTAAATAGGTAAAAAAAACTTTATCAAATAAGTGAAAAGCTTTTTAATCAAATAAATGAAAAGAGCCCCTTTATCAAGATTGGTGAAAGGCCCCTTTATCAAAAAAGTGAAAAAGCTCCTCAATCAAAAAAGTTCAAAGGGCCTTTATCAAATAAGTGACAAATTCCCCTAGGCTCCTTTATCGATTAAATGAAAAAAAAAACTTAATCAAATTAGTGAAAGAGCTCCTTTATAAAAAAGTGAAAACGTTCACAAGATATTCGAAATTCTCTTCTCAAGAATATGGGAGGTATAAAAAATTTTTTTAAATCACTATCACTAAGACTGAAAGGGACAAATAAAGGTGATAACAGATGTTTCAAAGACAGTAAAAATCACCACTATACTTAAATCTTAACAGAAAAAAAATGACAAAAAATGACAAAAAATATGCAATTGAAACCAAACGGGAAAAAATTATTTACTTTAATGGTAAATCACTTATAAGACAGTTATGAGGCAAAGGCAAATATCGCTCATGTTTAGGTGATAAAGGAGCGATGTTAATAACTGATAGGCCATTTTAAAGGCTACCAAAGTTGTCCCAAAATATTAGTAGCTTTGGACCACTCCCTTTACGGGAATAACGGCTAATAGAAGTTGCATATGTATGTATGTATGTAGGTATGTGTGTGTGCGTATTATATATATAATATACACAGACTTCACCTATATATACGTGAATATATGTACATATATATGTATGTATATTGTATGTTATACATACAATAAGTCAGTGTTTAAATTATGCAGTAGCATGTATGTACGCAAATAAACATTCTCAATTCACTGGTACATATATATTCCTACCTTTAAAAAATGTCTGCAAATTGTGGCAGTAGTTACCATAAAGGTGGATTACAAAAAGGTATAAAAAGTGGAGAGAAAAAACTGATATGTGTAATGCCAGTGACACAAGTAACAGATAATATATACCGAGAATGAAAATAAGGACTGAATGTTATTACCGACAATTAAAAAAAGAAAAAAATTAATTCAAAATTAAGAACAAAAGAAAAATATCAATTCAAATATTATCAGAGAAATAAATAAGAACGCGTAAAGGGAATTAAAGGCAAAATAAAGTAAACGGAGAACAAAAAATGGACACCATTTAATTGTGTTATCGCTCACTCCCGGACTGGCGTCTCACTATACTGTTCTTTTTTTTTTCGTCTTGCTTTTGTTTCGCTTTTTTTTGCTTCCTTTTTCGTTTCTTTCGGTTTCGAAATGTACTGTGCTTCCTTTTTGACGACGCAACACGGAAAGCCTCTTCCATTTTTGGGGTAATTATTTGTAAATGTATCTCGTTTCCCTTCGGAGCGACGCCGCTCACCACCCAGGATTCCCCCCCGCCCCCCCCCTCCCCCGCGAGTTGCTTTGTCAGTGACCCGCTCTTCAAAGCAGCTCTCATTGCTCGTGTTTAGCTTTGCCTGTTTTCGTCGAGTCCTTCTGTGCTCTTTGCTTTGCTTTGCTTACGTCTCATTTACAGCATCTCTTTCGTTTGTTCGTATACTTATCTATTTGTCGTTATCGTGTATGTTTTGCTTCTTTTATTGATATTATTTTCGGTTCTTCCGTATTTCAATAATAAATATGATAATGATAACAGCTTGAGAAGGAGAATTAAGCAGGTTTTCGAAAGCTCTCGTTTGTGTGTGTATATATATATATATATATATATATATATATATATATATATATATATATATATGTATGTATGTATATATATCACACTTACACTACTGTGGGGGTCTTCGTCATTTAGAGAGTCGTGATATAATGAGATTTTTTTTATGAATAAAAGCTTTTCAAATCTATTTTATATTACCAAATATATTTTACTGGTCATCACTGGTCAAATTTCTTTCATTTCTGAACAACGTTCTAACTGATATGAACAAGAGGAAAGCTTAACACCACAACAATCTTTCGGTACTAGATGTCAGTATTATCATTGTAGAAAACAACTCCAAGAATATTCCTTAGAATTACATTTTGAATTTCATGTATGAAAATGAGGGTCCATAATCCAATTATTTCTTTTTTTTCTCGGCAGATTTAAATCATAATGTTTTCATCGGGATCTACGCGTACTTGTGTTTCCAGCTCTCTCTCACACTCTCTCTCTCTCTCTCTCTCTCTCTCTCTCTCTCTCTCTCTCTCTCTCTCTCTCTCTCCAAACACTTCTGATTTCTCAAAGCAAAATTCCCATTGATATTTTTGCAACCAGACCTAACATAACCGAACGTAGCATGGCTTAACTAACCATGCAACTAGTGAGCTGAGATTGTCGATTATTATTATTATTATTATTATTATTATTATTATTATTATTATTATTATTATTATTATTATTATTATTAAGCATTATTATTATTATTATTATTGTTTTACTTTCATGAGATTGTCGATTATTATTATTATTTTGATTATTATTATTATTATTATTATTATTATTATATTATTATATTTATTATACTTTCAGACCGTTAAACTCGTATTTACTTCCATAATCTGGAATTCCTCGTTATTCCCATAAACATTTTTTAGAGGGGGGCGTTATTTCATACGAACGCCATATTTACTTGTATTTTACCTATGGATATTTCAGGGAATATTTCCGTACGAATGGCTAATACCATAAACATCTCTATGCGCAATACGAACACTAAGCCCAATAATAAATTTCAATCATTTTACACGGAAGTATCATTCAGCAAATAACACCCTCTATATAATTAATATTATTAATATGCAAGCGTAATTTAAACATACGTGCTCGCAGGCAGTCGCGCGTATATATAAACGTCAGAAAAATAAGATTGACTTCAGAGAAAAGATATTTTCCACACTCCTCCGCCCTTCTATGGTCTAACTTGGAGAAGGAAACTTTATTAATTAAAGTTTTTGTCAGACTCGGCTGACTCTACACCTTCCTTGCAGCTATCTCGAAAAAAAAAAAAAGACTTATAAACACACGAAGGAATGGGAGAATGAATATCGGAGGGGGGTTGGTCAACATTCTCGCTCTCTCTCTCTCTCTCTCTCTCTCGATATATATATATATATATATATATATATATATATATATATATATATATATATATATATGTGTGTGTGTGTGTGTGTATATATACATACATACATATACATACATATATATATATATATATATATATATATATATATATTATACACGCATATATATGGGGATATAACCCACAATGATGTAAAATCCTTCCGTAGTTTTTTATAAGATATACAGTTCTTGTATAGCAAATTGAAGCTTTCTACCATCAACTGTGGTCTTTTTTTTTCTTTTAGTAAACAAGACCACAGCTGATGGTCGGAAGCTTTAATTTGCTGTACAAGAAATGTATATTTTATAAAACTACGGAAGGATTTTACATCTTTGTGGATTGTATCCACATTTACTTAGAGGTACGACATAGCACCTAGCTTCCACACACACATATATACATACATATATACATATATAATGTATACACACACATACATATATATAAATGTGTTTGCCATGACGTTTACGAGTATTTATTCGTACACTCCGCCTCATACATGAACAAAACGTACCCAGGCACAAGCTAGAGAAGAGAAGCGGATCTTGGAAAAGGGCAGAACTTCAAACCGAAAGAAGAAACTTCAAAACCAGAAAGGCGAAGTAAAAGATGAACACTGCAATGTTGCACCTTTTGACGGATGGAGGAGCACGGACAGCAGCGGTCCATTTTTTTTTTTTTATTCACCCTCTGCCTCTTGCCATGTACTTGCACGGAAGTTTGCCTTAGTCAAGACTTCGTGTGAAAGAAATAGTTCTGCGCAAAGTTTAATACCATGCACAATTACCTTTAGTTTTTTTTTTTTCGTTTTTATCTTTTTGTATTTAACTGTTAGTTTGTTGAGTTACGTCTATTATTATACATTGCCATGTGCTTCTGCCCATTAATTCACATAATTTTTCTGAAGCTTGCTTTATTACTCAATGACTTCTGTGCTCCTTTCATAAAATCTGGACTTATTTCACATAATAGTGTTAATATTACGTACATACGTAAATTATGCAATTATTCATACCACCCCTATTCACTCATATACTCTGATTCTTTGACCTCATTGTGGTCCAGTATCAATTGCAACTCCTCACGTCTGTAGCAACTTTCTAAGCACTGAGTTTTGGGATGAGGATGCTAGACTTATGCGATGCCCCACATTATGTGGGCGCGCAGAAACCCAAACAACACACGCACACACACACATATTCATATATAATATATATGAATATGTGTGTGTGTGCATGTGCGTGTGTGTGTCTAACTATATATATATAATCTAATATATATATATATATATATATATAGATATATAATATATAGCCACTCAACAACATACCCGTATACATTAAATTAAATTAATGCACAAGGCTCGGCTGATAGCCTAGTTGAAAATAATGAATATAACATAGACTTACATTATTACTCTTGTCGGCATCGTTTTCCCCTAGATAAACGTAAGAACACTAATACTCTTTGGTTCTCACATTAACCTGTTATTTCTACGTTACAAAAGGTTACAGCATCCATATGTCATCTGAGGAACGCAAAACGGATGCAAAAAATGGAATTTGTATGAACACGACACTGACTTTACCAAATTCCAAGAGAGACGGAAATAAAGATACTCATAATTAAAGAATAAATTAAATATACAATTTAGGCCGAAGGCCAAGCACTGGGACCTATGAGGTCATTCAGCGCTGAATGGAAAAATTGAGAACAACAGGTTACAAAGGCGTGAAAGAGGGAAGACCTCGCAGTTGCACTGTGAAGCAATTGTCAAAAGGGGGTGGAAAGTAAGATGAAAGAGAAAATATGAATGGAGGTACAGTAAAAAGGAATGAAAGGGGTCGCAGCTAGTGGCCGAGGGGACGCTGCAAAGAACCTTATGTGATGCCTACACTGCACCGCGTGAGGTTCACTGACGCCACTGCCCTTCCTAAGGGAATTAAACTAGCGACCTCCTTCGCCAACAATTCGTTTCCACCATTCCTGCTCAGATCTTCTTCCCGTGTCTCTCACTGATAACAAACAACAGATGGGATACCGACACCCTCACGATGAAGTTGTTATCGTGAGTGGAAATTGGCCAATTACGGCCCTGCGGGTTGTGTTCTATCGGCGTCCGGATTTTTTTTTTTTTTTTTTTTTTTTTTTTTTTTTTTTTTTTTTTTTTTTTTTTTTTTTTTTTTGCATGGAACCTGTATATACTTATTCAGCAACGTGACCAACGGCTTTACGTGACTTCTATTACCAGAAATACACATCTCTAACCCCTCAGTGGAATGGCCGAGAATCGAACTCGCGGCCACCGAGGTGGCAGGCCAAGACCATACCGACCACACCACTGAGGCGCTTGCGCCGGATTTCATGTGACTGATATGTCTGATAGATTACGCTGATTCTCCCACTGTAGCGTGCTATAATTTTTCGTAGGTCACGTAATTTTTTCTGTTGTATTAATGTGGGAATATTTAACCGTTGTCTCTAGCTACAACAGAGTTGATGGGCCTTTAGATAACTGAAGTTCATGTATCGTAAATAGACTGTATAATGAAGGAATTCTGCTCTCATCACGATAACAAGATGTTTAGAAGCAAACAGTTACTTGAAATCGAGAGTATCGAATTAGACTTGGCCTTAGGAGAAGCATTATGTAAATACTTCTTAAGATCCATTATCTTAGAGGATGCGGTCCTCCTCTTATGACGTAATATCTCACCTTTCTCAAATCCAACTTTAACAAAACAAAAAGAAAAAAAACTTACTAATTATTGGGCTCGTGACATCCACGCCTTTTTCTTTGCAGCAAGAATCAGTGAGAGATTGGCACGAGATTAATCGCTGATCTCTCTCTCTCTCTCTCTCTCTCTCTCTCTCTCTCTCTCTCTCTCTCTCTCTCGCTGACCTTCATTCTTCTTTCAACTTGCCATTTGGCACCAAGACAGCAGTAACATTTTATTCACTAAATCCGTAAGTCTATAAAAACAACTTCCCTTTGAATGTATGCCCGTGTGTCTATATGTATGTGTGTATGTGCCTTTTGCAATAGAAATTCTTTCTGAATATACTTAACCCACTATTGGGTATTCTGCGTAAAATCAGGACTAAGAGACTTTAAAATATAGTTCATTTTCGGGGATTGTCCGAACCCCCTTTCAGAGATTTTCATCTGAACCCTCCAAGTGAATCTCATAAATGCCCAGTACATCCTTGGAAGAAGAAGAAGAAGAAGAAGAAGAAGAAGAAGAAGAAGAAGAAGAAGAAGAAGAGTCTGTCATGTCAGACTCGTTCCTTTCAAAGTGTTCGTAAGACTGGCAAACTTTCTTCGTTAAAAACAGTAACCCTGATGGAAAATCGCCGCTGCAAAGGTAGAACTGCTGTTCTAGGGAAAGGGAGACTTTTATTACAGCTGACGAATAAAGAAGCACACAAGATTGGGAACTCAGTATTCAAGAGGTTTCTTGTGTCTGGTAAATCACTGATTTCGTCAGTTGGAGGCAAATGATGTTCTCGACGAACGATGAATGAGTTAAGATGTCCTTGTGCTCAAGGTTAGAGAACCCTACACTCTCTGGAGACCTGGAGACCTTGCTTGTACTTAAATGTCCATTACGCTCACAACCACACGCACGCACATGCGTACACAAACACACACACAATATAGGTGTAATAATAATAATAATATATATTAATTAATATATATATATATAATATATATTATATATATATATCTATCTATCAATATATATATATATATATATATATATATATATATACATACATATAGAATCTACTGGTCACTTTTTTACCAGATACATACGTATATAGTGTGCAGCTAAAATGGTTGTTCTTGTGTGCCCAAGCACTCTTCTCTTAAGCAACAGCAAAGAATTCAAAAATCTCATAAAAAAAAAAAAGTTATCCAACCCTACAGCTCGAATCTGCAAAACAAATCACTGGGGATCGATTGACAACCGTTGCAGTCTAAAGTCAAAACCTTGTGTGTCGAGATGTAGAAATGAAAGCGAAATTTATTTTTCTAAAAATTGACTAAAAGTGAATAAGCTTTACATGTTGATGGAAGAACAAGAGCTACAATATTTTTCTTTTTCTTTTTGCGTTGGTGCAAATTGCGTATTCTATGTGCCGCCAAATCGTTCTGAAATTTCAAGTAAATTCAATCAAATTATGCTTGGTGGTGGGTTAAGCATGCAAGAAATTTCCAAAGTTAAGTATATCTTAGTTTAACCAGACCACTGAGCTGATTAACAGCTCTCCTAGGGCTGGCCCGAAGGATTAATTATTTTTACGTGACTAGGAATCAATTGGTTACTTAAAACAGGACCTACATCTTAATGTGGGTTCGGAACCACATTACATCAAGAAATTAATTTCTAATCACCAGAAACAATGTCGTCTGATTCCTTGTTGGCAGAGCGGAGAATCGAACTCTGGACTACCGAATCGGTAGACGAGCAGGTAAAACACTCGTCCAACGAGGAACTACACAATTCAATAGTAACTTTACTAATTTTACTTCTGCATACTATTCCTGAAACAGACTTAATTTTAAAGTTTCCAAGGCTTATATCCAAATTCCATTTAAAAAAATATCAATGTTTCTGTAGTTTTGGATCCAAGGAAATTCTAAGGTCTTAAATCAAATTCCGAAATCTCCAAGAACAGACAAATGAAAAACTAAAACTTCTTGATTATTGGAAACAGAACTGGACAAGTTATAAATAAAACTGAATCAACGGAGGGAACGATGGCCTTCAACCATAGTAGTCTATTCGACTCCTCCTGAGGTCTTCTTCGTGTCTCTCACTGATATGCTAACGATAGATAGGATACGGCCAACCCCGTGATTAAGTTGTTATCGTCGGTGGAAATTGGTCAATTATGGCTCTTAAGGTTAGGTGCTATCGGCGGCCGGATTTGATGTGACTCCAACATGGCTGACAGATTACGGTGAACCCCCCTGCCCCCAACTCCCTCCCCACCCCACTGTGGGGAGTTGTTGTTACCCATCCTTTGCACGATCATTTCCTTTTTTATCTTTTTCTGGTGTCAAGACGAAAACCATGTAAAATTAAAGAAGCAAGTTTGGCTGCTTGTCATAATTGTTTAGGTTATTGTGCACTGTGCAATATTTTCATCTGAGGTCAAAGAGCATTGAATAGCAGCAGCAGTAATGACAATATTACTAAAAATGATAATTACCATACCATCACTTACATCGTCAAGCGTAAAACAAATGAAAAAAAAAATTAAAAAGTCGTGAATCACACAAAAAGACTTCCACTGAATATCACAAGAATAGCTTAGGAGAGTCACCTATCTAAGAGAATATAAGCCATGAAAGCGAAGTGTAGTCTCATTTTCAGTATTGCTGTGATAAAGAGACTAGAAAGTATGAAAGTGAGGGCGTGCATAGGTCTGGCCTTTCAGCAAAGTTTTCATATTCATGATAGTTTCATGACATCGTTCTAGGAGATTTTTTCTTATCAGTTTACAATGACCAATTTACAATTTCTTAACTGCTTTTCAATATTTCCCTTAATCGACATTTATTTCGGTCCCCATTTGTTACCTTTTGCTTTACTTATTCTTTTCCTTATCATCAGGTCTGGGCTATAAAAGGTTATCGGGATGCTCATCCCATTGGCCTTTGCACACACAGAGAAAAAAGAAAAAAATAAGAGAAAAAAGAAAAAATTAACAGACAGATTTTGCTATGATTTCGGTAGCATCTAAGATTCTTCGTCTAATCCGCAACAGTGCACAATAACCTAAACAATTATGACAAGCAGCCAAACTTGCTTCTTCAATTTTACATAGTTTTCGTCTTGACACCAGAAAAAGATAAAAAGGGAAATAATATCACCTCGGGATTCAATACATAGTTGCTCTGATGCACGGTCCAGTATCTAGACCGTACTCTAATGAGGCATTTTCGGGACTCTATAAGGCTCAATGATTCGCGCTGGAAAACACGGTGCTCTAATGAATGACCTGTCCCATCATGTTTATTGACTTGTAAACAAACACATCGACCCAGGACACCTTAGTCATTTTTTTTTTTTTTTTTTTTTTTTTTTTTTTTTTTTTTTTTTAAAGCACCTCGGCCCATAAGGACACCTTAGTCATCTTTTTAAGCACCTCGATCCATAAGGACACCTTAGTCATCTTTTATATTTTAATTTTTATTCATTTATTTTTTATCTTATTTTTTTTTGTAAAAAGCACCTCGACCCATAAGGACACCTTAATCATCTTTTTTATTTTTATTTTTTATTTATTTATTTTTATTCTATTAATTTTTTTTTTTTTTTTTTTTTTTTGGTAAAAAGCAACCTCGACCCATTAAGGACAAATTAGTCATTTTTTTTATTTTTATTTTTTATTTATTTATTCTTTATTTTATTCTTTTTTTTCGTAAAAAGCACCTCGACCCATAAGGACAAATTAGTCATCTTCTTTATTATTTTTTATTTATTTATTCTTTAGTTTATTTTTTTTTCGTAAAAGCACCTCGACCCATAAGGACACCTTAGTCACCTTTTTTATTTTTATTTCTACATTTTTTTTTTTTTTTTTTTTTTTTTGTAGAAAGCACATCGACCCAGAAGGACACCTTAGACATCTTTTTTATTTTATTTTATTTTTTTTAATTTTTTTAATTTTTTTTTTTTTTTGTATGACAGGCAGAGTTATTATGATCCCAATACAAATAAAAGAATCATGATCAAACCCACTTCGAGAGAGGAGGATTAGCTTTACGCATAGAATGAAATATGAAATACATTTAAAAAAAAGATTACATCTGATTACAAAATAACAAAAAAAGACAAAAACAAAAAAGTAACTGGGGTAAAGTTACGACGTCGATGCACTCAAAGAATTACGAGCAACTCACTCTGCGCCGGGAGAGATTGTCTTTGTAAATGGAATGAAACGAAAAGAAAAATTATTGTCGGATTGATAGGAGGATCCCGAACAGAGTCGCTTCGAAAGAAGGCGATTTCGCTGTCGTGACGAATTCCGGAATCGGTGGATTTGCTTAAAAGTTTTATGTTGCCTTTGTCGTCGATGATATTTAGTGATAATCTTTATCGAATGGTATTTCTGGCTTGGTTTGACTGACACGCTGCATTTTGCGTTCATGCAACATCAAAACGTGTCTAGATTTCTTCTCTCTCTCTCTCTCTCTCTCTCTCTCTCTCTCTCTCTCTCTCTCTCTCTCTCTTAAAATACTAACATCAGTTTTAGTATCTATAAATACACTAATCAATCTCTCTCTCTCTCTCTCTCTCTCTCTCTCTCTCTCTCTCTCTCTCTCTCTCTCTCTCTCTCGTTTTAATAGCAGTTAGATCTGTAAAAAAAACCTAGGCAACAAGCCACATAAAAAGAGAATGATTATAGCTCTTAATTAATCTATTTCTTTCTCTCAACTGGAAGACTTTGGAACTTTTTACCCGCTTATGTTTTTTCTATCTTTTTTTTTTCTCTCCTAAAGATCTGGTATAGAAACGGGCCCACCATTACTATACGCATAAGAGCAGTTTGGGTTCATGGAAGCATCTGGCTTGTAGATTCCCAAGTTGGGATTCACCAACTACTCACAGCAGGTTCACGGCTTGACTCATTCGTTTACTTAATTTGGCGTCGCAGCTAATGTTTCAAGGGGAATTTTTGAAGGCTATTTCTAATGAGACTTCATATTCACGCTCATGTTGTAACATAATGAATACTGATGATGATGATGATGATGTTGAGATAAAAATGATGATGGTGAAATGAAAATCATATTTTTTTATTATCGTTTAACTATTTCATATGAAAATAGTATTGCTTTATAAATATTGATTAAAATAAAGCAAACGTTCTACATATACTATCTACTGCACTATCATTTCAGCTTTTGGGTTTCATCTCAATCCATATACGTTTTATATTCGTCTCATTTTCTGTACTGATTGTCAGATTATAGCAAACACACAGTAACTTTAACTCTTGTACTGCGTTACTGTATGATATTCAATATGCTTTAATTTTATAGCCAACCTATATATTTAAATAATTATGTACACCAGGTTACTGTTATATACTGAATTACCTTCCGTTAATGACCAATCTATATTAAAATTCAGGTTAATGAGGGTACTACTTGTCGATGGTCTAATTAATTACCAGGAGGCAGGGGGGTATTTGGCCTAGAAAATAATTAGGAAACCTTTCACCCAGGGAAACTAACAAACTATTTCAGTTATCTTAAATCATTCGTACAATGCACAAACAACCACGCACAGGCGAATTTGGGGCGTGATACGGATGTCCGCCCACCCGCCCGTCCGAGCAGGAAAAAAAACCCTTTGCTTAAAACCAACTCGAGTTCGCGCAATAAATCATCTGTGTCAGCGGGGTTTATCATGTAATCATCATAAACTAGAATTTTTCCCGTAAAGACTCTGCCGTGTTCATCTTTACGATCCCTGTTCATAAAATACAGTCGTTTCTCTCTCATCTCTCTCTCTCTCTCTCTCTCTCTCTCTCTCTTAGCCGAGTTGCGGATGAAAAATGTTTTGATAAATCGACTCTATTTAATTTTACCTTCAATCCAACATGAAAAATTTTCCCCGCAGTAAGGATTGAATTAAATTTTCTGTAAAATAACAGTAATGACGAAACTCTTAGTAGTAGCAGCAGTTAGAGTAGTAGTAGTAGTATTATCATTAAAAGCAGTAGTGTCAATTACGCCTATTGCTGCTTTTGCTGTCGAAAGAAAATACACAAAGGCACGGACAACTTTGGCGCTAAATTGAAGTTTCGACAGGTGACTGGTCTAGATACTGGATATTGAAATGAGAGAGAGAGAGAGAGAGAGGGATGCTGCATTTCGTTATCAAAAGAGAATCCAGAGAGAGAGAGAGAGAGAGAGAGAGAGAGAGAGAGAGAGAGAGAGAGAGAGAGCGATGAGGGATGCTGCATGTCGTTATCAAAAGAGGATCCAGGGTGAGATTAAAACTATTTGATGAAAACAACGTTTTATGGTTGTTTGTTTACTTATCTTCAGTGTTGTATATAATATATATATATTATATATATATATACATATATATATATATATATATATATATATAGTATATATATATATACACACACATATATCTTATATATATATAATATATATATGTATATGATTATGATGTATATGTATAAATATGATATATATATAATAATATATATTAATTAGTATATATATGTAAGTATATATACGTTAATATGTATTGTATGTATGTATGTATGTATATATTATATAATATATATATTACATTAGTATATAGTATTATAAAGTTTACGGTAGAAAGTATATATGTGCATTAAGCCCAAATACCGTTCAACATCGAATGCATCACAACTTATGAATAATGAACGCCCCTGCACCTGCCCTGGATTCGAACCGTGCATTGGACTAGAAACAATGATAGTAGTAACCTTGACAGCATGGTCAGCCACTATCTACTGCTGTTTCTAAACCAGGCCGTGGTTCGAGTCCCGCCGGTCAAAGTCACTGTTAAAACTTTGTTTCTAAACCAAACCATGGGTCGAATCCTGACTGAAGCACTTATCATTTATAATTCCCGTTTGGGTGTGAGTTACATATATATATTATATTATATATATATATATATATATCTATATATATAATATATATATATATATTATATATATATATATATGTGTGTGTGTGTGTTATATATATATATTATATATATATACACATACACGCATATATATTTTTCGAAAAAATGCTTGTGACATTTCAGAGGCCTTATCTCCCTCTCGGAGATTAAGTAGGTCCTGAATATCATCCCTTAACAGCATCTGATTATCTGGACTACCTTGATGCTTGTAGAGTCCAGGGTCCTGAACTCGCCGCTCCAAAAACTCTTGAAAACCAGACGAGATTTCAGGACAGGAAGGATGCGACTGACAGAAAGGAAAACTTTCAGACGGCAGCTTTTTATGAATTAAATGAGAGAAGTTATAATCGGGGCAATGGCGAGATAGGGACTCGCACGGACATTGGTAGTTGGCAAGGCTTTAGTGTAGATGTGAAACAGAAGTACGCTAAGAGGGAAGAGGGAGGTTAGAGAGATATAAGCAGAAATGAGCAGATAATTTTTGAAAAAAGACAGTTTGGAAATAAACGGTTTCGTGGAGAAAAACTTTTGAAAGTCTGATTAAAAAAAGTAAAAATGAACAGATAATTTATATTTAAAAAATACAGTCTGGAAATAAACGGTTTCGTGGAGAGAAACTTTTGTAAGCCTGATGAAAAACAAAAAAGTAGAGTAAGCAATGCAATGCACAACTTGACATAGAAGTGCTTTGTGAAGATCATGTGACCTACCAGTCAAAAGTGCGCCCGATTTCTTAACGCCAGGTTGCCAGGGCACGATAGAAAAAGTTCAACCGCGTCGGCCCCGCCTCCCTCCCTCCAGACGCTCCGCTCTGGATCCATCCATTAGCAGATGTTATATTATGTCTCTATTTTCATTATTAGGTCCCATTTCCCAGGACCGTCCCAGACCTTCCATTAAGATATCATAAGACGGAAGTTTTTCTAACTGGGCCAAGTAGCATCAAATGTCATAGAAATGTCGGGCTATAATTACAGAGGATGATTCCCCTAGGCCCTCCTGCATAGCTTCTTAATTATATCATATCATATATTTCACCCAGACCACCTATACTCGGTTTTTTCCATCTGTCCATCCGCCTGTGGTGTTTCGTATGGTAACACTGCGTCCCGGGCCTTAGATAGTTACGTTCATCTGACATTCAACAATTATAATAATATCCTATTTCGAATATTAAAGGTGTAATTCGTATACAGTAAATTATTAAAACAATTTTCAGATATCCTTTTATTTACCTAAAACTTACACAAAACATAACTATCTAAAGCCCGGGGCGCAGTGTTACCATACGCAAACACCACAGGCGGATGGACAGATGGAAAAAAACAGAGTATAGTCACTTCGGGATTCATTGTTTTTATTATTATTATTATTATTTCATTCGGCTCCATTACAAGCTTCGGTAGAGCTTAGCTGCTAGTATCCTTTTATCCATACACTCCATTATTCACACTGTAATCCTATTATCCCTATCATCTTCACTGTAGCTATTACTGTCCTTAATCTTTTATTCTTTGTTCTCATTTTTGGTTTCAAAAGCATTCCATTTAATCACATTTTTTTCTGTTCGTTCTCAGTTCTTTTTTTTTTTCAACACAATATTTCCTTGTCACTTATTTAACGTTGTTCCTGGCATTTTCAGTATCCTCAACTTAGTTTCTTAAATCAAAACAATCAAAACATTTGAATTTATTCATGATTATCTCAAAAAGGTGGCATTTTGAACTGCCCGTATTTTAAATGTATGTATGTATGTATGTATGTAGTGTGAATGTATTATATGTATGTATGTATATTATATAATATATAATTATAATATATAAATTATATAAACACCTTTTTTAACCGATTTTTCAATGTATTCCTCGCGGCCTGGCCTAGTTTAATCATGATATATACGTACATGGATACATAAATACATGGCATGCATACATATATATATAAATATATGTGTGTGTTGTATATGTATATATATGTGTATATGTATAAATATCTATATATTTACATACGCACACATATTCCTATACCATTGCACTAAACTTACCATGACATGGGAAGGGTGCGAAGCACGCTATATTCGAAGCAGAAAAGGAAAATGCTCATTTACTGATATCTATAAACATTATGCGACGTATTTAATATTTAAGCCGTAATGGTCACCACTTTCCATTACGGACTGCCAGCAGGCGTCCGAATTTATCTTTTATTATTACAAGCGCTTACATAACAGGAAGCGATGGAGGGGGGAAATAGGCCAGACTATCTTCTCTGCAATGTCTTCGCCATTTAGTTCATCTTCCTCTCATATAATGAAAATGAACAGTCCAAAATGCTATGTACTTGTGTTTATATGTTTATTGAAAAGAGAGTAACAAAGGGAAATTCTCTCTCTCTTCTCTCTCTCACTTATACCTACTTAGCCACACACACACACACACACCTACCTACCTATATATATATATATATATATATAATATAATATATATATATATATATATATATATATATATATATATATATAATAAAACAAATGTATATTGTTGGATTGCAATAAAAGACATTCATTACAAAAATAAAAACAGAGTTACCGACGTATATGGCTATCTATTACGCTAAACAGCGCTCCCTCGTGTATTAGTTGTATCATGAAGAAAAATTTTTTGGGGGGTTTAGTTAACATTTTGTAATAAAAAAAAACCGAAGAGCATATCAGATGGAGTAATCTAACATTGTTCATTAGTTATTGTATCCATATTACATGTTTTGAAATCAAGCTGTGCACTTTACCTCTTGTTATTTCGCTCTTGTTTGGATCAATTCCAGTGTAATTTTTGTGGCATTCAAATGCTAAGATATAGATAGATCCGGATACAGATGTATATCAAAGATTCTTCTCTCTTAGTGGGTGGGGCGCTTCACTATTCGCGTTCGTTCAAACATTTGGGTGTCAATGTTTTCCCTTAAGGACACTGTACTTAATATTATACTCTATCAATCTGAATCATTTAATTCAATTATGCTTTCTGGGTTTTGTAAATTTTCGCTCAACTTCTTATCTGTGCTGTACACTTCCAATGCCAAGAATGTAAATTCACACATTTTGTATCTTGCACACAAACAAAATGCAGTTACAAAACATTTGTCTGATACTGTATTTTTGGTTTAGTTTCAGAAATGGTTGCCATACTGCTTGCCTGGGCCTGGGTGGTGGAATTAGTGCAGGCTTTCTGTCCCCCTGGCTGTACGTGCGACGACAAGACGCCGAGTGCCAGATGTGTTGGCGGGGGAATAAATGTGGTTCCCATATTGTTCAACCCAAATTTAAAGCGGCTCAATATGGCCCACAACTCTGTCAGCAACCTTGGAGATTCGCTGGGTTGGCTAGAAAAGCTAGAAGACCTCGACTTCTCTCACAACCTCATCAAAATTCTGAGCGAGGGAGACTTCGAGAAGCAGGAGAACTTGAGGGAGCTGAAGCTGTCCAATAACCATCTGACGACCATATCCCTCGGGGCATTCCGAGGACTAAGAAAACTGGCCATCCTGGATCTGAGCCAAAACACCATGGTCGAACTGCCCCTGGGCGTCTTGAATGACGTCCCACAACTGACAGTGCTAAACCTCTCCCACAACAGACTTCACATCCTCGCACCAGATACCTTCAAGAGCCAGAGAGTCCTCCAGGTTCTTGATCTGTGTGATAATTACTTCCGGCACGTGCCCACCGCTGCCCTCGAGCACCTAACGTCTCTGCAGTCCCTCCACATATGCCGCAACAGGCTGACTAGCCTTCCACCCCTGGCATTCCCCACAGACTCTCTGTCTCGCCTCTTCCTCGAGACCAACAGCATACACACCATCAACGAAATGGCCTTCCTGCGCCTCAACGCTCTCAGAGAGCTGAACCTCGACGGCAACATCCTACTCGAAGTACCAAGCGATGCCTTAGCACCTCTAGCGACGCTGGAATCTCTTTCCCTGAGTAAAAATAGGATAACCCATATTGGGTCCGGGGTATTCAAAGAGCTGGGAAATCTGAGCATCTTGCAAATATCCAGAAGTCCACACCTGACTGAGCTTCACCCTGAGGCCCTCAACGGCTGCAAGAACCTTCAGAACCTCACGCTCTCCCACAACACGCTGCTGCAGAACTTACCGTCGGGGATATTCTCCTCTTTAGAAAACCTACAAAACATTGACCTGAGGGCCAACGGCCTCCAAGTCTTAGAGGAGACGCAGGTGAGATGGCGATCTCTCAAGAGATTAGA
>NC_087218.1:13030466-13040466 GCF_015104395.2 Macrobrachium nipponense
TATATTTTAGCACGTTTTAATTTACGTTAAAAGTTAGGAATAGAATGCTTACAACTTATGCGTGAGAGGAAAATCTTGCACACGTTCCGAGTAAGCTGGAGGTCTGATCACGCCTTGTTCTACTTGCAGAAAGTCGAAGGTTCGCTCGAAATATTTGAATCAAAATAAAATTTGAGTTGCAATAAATTCTTCTTACCGATACAATAATAAAACATAATAAGCTGTTATTAGTTCCATAATTAACAACCAGTGTGTTTATCACTGCATATGAATATATCTCTGAATAAAACTTTGAAACGGCTTCATTCGAAATACAAAATTCAGAAATAACAATTTAAAATCAATATTATATTCAGCAACCACTATGTTTTATAAACTGAACGTAGCCTCCGGGGATATAGAACCAGACCGCTGTACAATATCTACAGACCTTATAAGGAATTTCTACTATATCTTCCCACCAGCACAAGAATAAAATATGAAAAATTAATAAATCCGAATTTTGTAATCAACAATCGCTGTGCTAGAAAACTTAAATCTATCAGACTACGGCGCCAGACCAGAAATAAAACATCAGAACGTTTGAAATATAATTCTGATATCTATTCTGGAATATCTTCGTACCATTACAAAAACTCTAGTCATCTTTTCATTCTCGTCCTAACGTAACGAATGATGATGACGGATGCCTACGAACGAGAGATCGAAAGCATCTTGTAATGACCTTTGTGGGACTCAAATATCAACGCTTATTACAGTACGTAACGTTCCAGCTCTCTCTCTCTCTCGTCATTTCTTACGCCACCGACAAATAAGAAACCTGATGCCTCGGGAGTGACGGAAGGTATAAAAAGGAAACTCAGTCTGAAATGAGATATCCCAAAATATATCAACGTACAACGACAATATTACCGATTATATTTGAAAAGAAAAATATCTGGTGTAGAGTCAAGATTATCATCATCATCATCATCATTACTGAGATTTTTTTCTTTCTTTCTTTCTTCTTTCAACGTCAGCTTTTCCCTTTTTGGGGTCAGACTTGAAATAAGTTTTCTCCACTTTCTTCTGTTTCGTGCACTTTCCACTGAGCTGATTAACAGCTCTCCCAGGATTAGATATTTTTACGTGGCTAGGAACCAACTGGTTACCTAGCAACTGGACCTACAGCTTATTGTGGGATCCGCACCACATTGTATCGAGAAATTAATTCCTTATCACCAGAAACAAATTCCTCCAATTCCACGTTGGCAGAGCTGGTGATCGAACTCGGGACTACCACATCGGTAGGCGAGCACGTGACCCACTCGTCCAACGAGGAACTTCCTTGGGGCCAGCCCTAGGAGAGCTGTTAATCAGCTCAGTGGTCTGGTTAAACTAAGATATACTTAACTTTCTAATGTTTGTATGATGGTTTTACATTACATGGAACCAGTGGTTAATCAGAAACAGGGACCAATGACTTTACGTGACTTCCGAACCACGTCGAAAGTGAACTTCTATCACCAGGAATACATCTCTAATCCCTCAATGGAATGCCCGAGAATCGAAGTCGCGGCCACCGAGGTGGCAGGCCAAGACCATACCGACCACGCCACTGAGGTGCTTACTTAACTTTTGAGCAGGACGGAAAGCTTGTAGAAGAGCCAACGAATCATAATAAAAGTGCGTAGATGAAGACTTACTTTAGATCAAACAGGAGGAAACTACTTCCAACTAACCAACTTTTCAGTTCTCATTACATTCCCAAACCACCTCAGTCTTTAATTAAGATCCCAATCTGTTTTCTAGCTGCTGGACAACGCATCACTGTGCCACTTCCTCTTTCATAATTCATTTTCACAAATTCTCCATGAGTTTCTTCGTCTGTTCCCATACCCGCTGAATAGATAGTTAAGACTTTATGCTCTCACTGTAAGGGCATCCCTTGTGTGCTCTTTTGCACATTCGACCATTGCTATGATAAAAGACAACGGACCCAAGGCTGACCATTGATGGGCACCAAAATTATTTCTCAAACGAGCATCTTGGCACGCACTACGCGCGTCTCCCCTACCCTCCCGATACCCTCCCTATCCCGCACCGATCCGGGGCTGACAAACAGATTTGCAGGAGGAGAGTGGATGTCTTCCCTACCCTCCCGTTCCCCAACCTGGCCGCCCCATCCGGGGTGGACAAACCGGTCTGAGGGGGTCCGTGGCTGCTTGATGTCTTCCCTATTATTATTATCCACTCGGATTGTTTTATTATAGTCCTCTGATACATGATATACAGCATATCCCGTCCTCGATTAAGAGGAGAAATACCTAATATAATAATAATAATAGTAATAATACTCACTATAACAGAAAGAAGAATAATCAGACTTCAGAAACAGAAAATTATTGTCGCAAGTATGAACAATAACTGTGATAATGGAGAAATAAAAACTTTTGCTTTTTGGAACTTCTTAATTGTTGTCCAGATATATGGGAGACAACAATAAAGATAAGTCATTGGGATACAGTTCTTTTTCTTAGTCTTATCTTCCATCTATTTTAATGTGTGTATGTGAGAGAGAGAGAGAGAGAGAGAGAGAGAGATGTTTGCTCTCAAGCTGATGACGTAGTTGTTGATTACACTCGCCTGAGGGCTGATGTAGTTACCGATTGCAGCCATTCCTCTGTCAATGTTGATAATAATATTATTAACTGAATTTACTTAACATGCGATGTAGTGATATTTCATAGTATTCTACGAACACAATTCACGTAAAATTTGCTAGATGGTTAGTTGTCTGTTCATCCATTTATAAGAATATTAATCTCAAATTAATATTGCCAAGTTAGTTCCACACAAGCTTCTTATGTCGTACCTTCCTACTATTAAGATTTTAAAGGCCTTAGATGTTACGTGTGAACTAACTTCTAGTGAGAGCTGCAGTAGGTAACTGGAGTTCCAATTTTAACTTTAATCAATAACAGAAAATAATCACTTCAAGCTAAATTACCCGAATCACAAAAAGAGGCTCGTATGGTCCCACTTACAAACAGACATTTGCGTCCTCCTTTCCATTTTTCCAATGGAGCCACTTCAAAATCAAGTTACCTAGTTTCTTAAAAAAAAAAAAAAAAAAAAAAAAAAAACGTATATCTTTGTCAACCCTTACCACCAAAGGTTGTCGTTGATGCATTACAACTATTTAAGTGAAAGGATAATGGCATTCATTGGTAAGCACTCACACAAGGACTGCTGATAGGGCCAAATGCTGTTTAAAATACCCGAAAAGGCACCAAAGGTCAAGCGCTGGGACCTACAAGGGAATTCAGCGCTGAAACGGAAATTGACAGTAAAAAGGTTTGAAAAGTGTAACAGGGGGAAAACCTCAAAGCAGTTGCACTAAAGATCACTTGTCAGGAGAGGTGGAAAGCAAGATAGAAGAAAGAGGATATGAAAGGAGGTACAGTAAAAGGAACTAGAGGGATTGTAGCTAGGGGCCGAAGGCACGCCGCAAAGAACCTTAACTGTTTGTTTTGTTTGTATGGTGTTTTTACGTTGCATGGAACCAGTGGTTATTCAGCAACGGGACCAACGGCTTTACGTGACTTCCGAACCACGTCGAGAGTGAACTTCTATCACCAGAAATACACATCTCTAACCCCTCAGTGGAATGCCCGAGAATCGAACCCGCGGCCACCGCGGTGGTACTCCAACACCATACCGACCACGCCACTGAGGCGCGTAAAGAACCTTAAACAATGCCTACAGTGCACCGCATGAGGTGCACTGACGGCACCACCCCCTCTACGGAGCATCCCAAACCGATTACCCCAGACTTCAACGATAACGAAACGCCTCCTTCCGAATCAAGCACTGCCTTCTGCCGCTGCTGACGTCAGCGGTCCTTAAATTAGCAAATATCGTTTAGTTGAATTGAAATATAAGAGACGAATCACCCTTTAGAATTTGTGGAGAGTTGTTCAATAATCAGTCTCTGACATTTGAGAAAGGTCTCGAGGGAATGAAATAAGACATGTAAATTTCTGCCGGCTGGTGCTACGATTACATACTATATACATACGAAAAGAGGGCGCGTTTGGTAGAAAACGTGAATTTTCTGTAGTCCTGACGTACAGGGTGTGCCATCTATGTTAATAGCTTAAGTATGTGATCGCTTTTAATTATATTTATTGTTGCCAGTATAAGAAAATACTCACAGTAGAATGAGTATTGAAATGGAGAAACAAATCCACAGTTATGTATATGTATATATATTAAAAGATAAATCTGTATAGATTTAGTTTTTAATATATGTACATATACACAGCTGTGGATTTAGTTCTCAATTATTATTACTAGCAATTTACCAAACCTTACTAAAAGCATATTCATCTGCTGCTTCATATAAGTGACTCGCAATGTATGATAAATTCGAAAAGTAACTAAGTCTACGGGCATAACCAGCTCCGTTTCAGGGAATCCCTTCTCACCCCCCTCCCCTTCGGAGGGGATGGGGGAGGTAGGATGAAACCCCATTATAAACCATCTTAGGGTCCCCCACTATGACCCTGCCAAGTTTCATGTCCATCGGACCAGCCGTTTGGCCGTGATTGAATGACAGACGGACGGACAGACATAAAGCCCATTATAGTATAGTAAGGTGGAGGGCAGAAGAGGGAAGGGAAGGCCAAAGTTCAGATGGAAAGATAAATCATTGAGTGACACAAAGGAAAAGAGTCTAAGAGAACAAGATGTACAGGACAGAGGAAGGTGAAGAAGGCTGAATAGAAACACCGACCCCATATAGAAATGGGTAAATCTGAAGGCAAAAAAGAAGATAGTATAGTAAGATGATGATGATTATTATTATTATTATTATTATTATTATTATTATTATTATTATTATTATTATTATTATTCAGAAGATGAACGCGCAGGGGTCACTGACTTGAAATTCAAGCTTCCAAAGAATACGGTGTTCATTCGAAAGAAGAAACACAAGGTGATGGGAAATAGAGAAAGAGGAGATCAGTTATAAAAAAATGGACAAATTCACAAGTTTATAAACCGATAAAAATGTAAGTAAAATAACAAAATACAAATTGAACTGTAATAGGTGAGTAATGCATGCACACGTGCAGGTACTCATTCGTGAATATTACACCATTAAAAAGCATTGGTCATAAAAACTGCCCATGAATGTTTGGTCCTAAATTATCGAGAGAATATAGTAGTCATAATGATTATTAAACATCCTCTGATTCTTCCTAACTATATTCGTTTCTGTTGTAGGGAAGATAATTCTATCATGAAAAAGTTTCGAAAAGTCCTCCAGTTTTATTTTCCTTTATTTTTATGGTATTGCATAGTGATTAGTCTCCATTTTAAACCAACCAGGAATAGAACTATACTCTGTTTTTTTTCATCTGTCCATCCGGCTGTGGGGTTTTTGTATGGTAACACTGCGTCCCGGGCTTTAAATAGTTACGCTACGTGTAAGTTTTAGGTAAATAAAAGGATATCTGAGTGTACATTTGCAACTGAAAAGTGTTTTAATAATTTACTGTATGCGAATTACACCATTATAATTCGAAATAGGTTATTGTTATTATTGTTGAATGTAAGCTCCCTTTTCGGGGTGGCGAATGGAACAGCCAGACGCAGTGGCGGGAAAATGGCTTCTCTCGCTGTTCACTACGGCAAGATGTCAACGTATTACTTCATTATACGTAAGTATATCAGTATGTACTGTTAATTTTTATAAAGTGCGTTTCAGCCAGATACGATATGACGTAACTTGGTTTAGCATCTGTTTGATGGAATTTGCGTCTGGCTGTTCCATTCGCCACCCCGAAAAGGCAGCTTACATTCGACAATAATAACAATATCCTATTTCGAATATTAACGGTGTAATTCGCATACAGTAAATTATTAAAACACTTTTCAGTTGCAAATGTACAACCAGATATCCTTTATTTACCTAAAACTTACACAGCGTAACTATTTCAAGCCCGGGACGCAGTGTTACCATACAAAAACACCACTGGCGGATGGACAGATGAAAAAAAACAGAGTATAGGATGAATGAGATCTCAAGGTAAAAGACTTCACCCTCCTCTTGATATTGTCAATTTACCCTCTGATTATCACTTCCACATTTTACTGCGAACTGTATTAAAAAAATATAGATAAATTGTATAAAATATGCTCCAGGATACAAAAAAAAAAAAAAAAAAATAGTCTGTAAAATTTTATCAGCCTTGAAAATCTCGTGTCTACTCCCCACACTTCGTCAAAGATGGGTGGTGTGTAGGTAAAAAAGTAATAAATAAATAAATAAATAAATGAAAATAGATAAATAAATATAAATAAATAAATAAAAATAAATAAATAAATATAAATAAATAAAAATAAAAAACTTCGGCGTAATCAAATTTTCTATCCGGTGAAGGCCTCAGCCATGGCCCTTAAAACGCTTTGTCGCAGCCCATAAAACTCAGCCACGGTTTGGTGGTGGCCTATGTTGTTGGTACCTATAGCTAACTTTAACCTTGAATAAAAAGAAAAAATAAAAACTAATGAGGCTAGAGGGCTGTAATTTGGTACGACTGATGAGATGGCTGGAGGGTGGATGATCAACATACCAATTTGCAGCCCTCTTAATTTTTAAGATCTGTGGGCGGACGGACTGACAAAGCCGCCACAATGGTTTTCTTTTACAAAAAACCAATACCGCCATAGAACTCGGCAGAAAGACAAGTACAGGCAATGAAAAGCTAAACAGAGTTCCCCTACACAATTAGAGGCAGAAACCTTTCATTTCCTGCTCTATCTATGTACAGTTACTCATAGAAGTTCATGGGTGTCTCCGGGCATAAAGTTGAATTCCATTCAACCCCTTTCTGGACAACGGGTCTGTATAGTGACTTTCTACAGCAGCGTTAGGTAGCAAGTTTCGCACTCCCAGACACCTGTCATCCAGAAAGGGGTGAAATTGAAACCTCTCTCAAACACCCGGACATACATGAACTTTTATGAGTGACTGTACCTTGGTAATCATCGCCTGGAGTAATTAGTTCTTCGAAGTACAGGTCATTGAGCCGTTATCGCCTTTCTATCTGTCATGGACGATTTCGCAGCGTCATGATTTATTCATCCTTAATTCTCAGACGGGAAACCTACAATGCCTATTCCTCACATTATCTTATACTCTCGCTTAACGAGTTATCTCATAATTCATATCTATCGCTGCAATTGAATAATTCCCGGTTACGCCCGATATTGCAGTTCCGGTTTATAGTTTTATATCTAGTTTATATATAGTTTTATATCTAGTTTTATATAGTTTATATCTATATAGTTATATAGTTTATATATATAGTTTATATAGTTTATATATATAGTTTATATATAGTTTGATATATAGTTTTTTATCTAGTTATCGCGTTTATTGCTTCATCCTGCTGTTCCTGCCAATCTCTTTATCCTGTAATTCTCATTCATGGTTTTATCTAATACCTATTCATAATTTTTCCATGACATTTTATCCTTCCGGTTTAACGTTTCATCCCGATACCTATGACCATCGTTTTACCTTAAAATTCATCATTTTTATTTCTATTATATAATTCCCATTTTGCTCCCTAATTCCGCAATTAATGTTTACCGTTCTCTTCTCTCATTCCCGTTTATCATTTCATTTCTGCGAATTTTTGTACAATCACAGCAGTGATATGGAGGAGGTCACGTGACAGCTTCATGCTTGTTGACAGAACAAATAAAATACTCAATTACGGGGGCAATTAACTCCCAGCCTTTGATAGACGAGAATATAATTACTACCAATGTCTTTATTTTTTAACATATTCGATTTTGGCTACTTTTTATCAAACTGGTTTCATTCTTTTTCCTTTTTCTAGCTCCCTACGGGGCTGGGCGAGAAAAGGGTATCAGGATGCCCGTCCCACTGCCTCAGCCTTTTAAGTATGGTCCTAAGCGTCTGTAAAACTTACTCTTGCCATTCAAATATTTGATCTTGACATTTCGTCAAAGACGGACTCTAAATCAAAAAATACAAAAAAATACACAAAAAAGGCAGAAGCCTTTCTTGAATAAAAAAAAATAGTCAAATATAGAATTCCTATAGACACAATAAGAGGCATGTCTCTCCTGAATAAAATTTTTTTTTAAAAAATGAGTCGAACAGAATTCCCATACAAAATAAAAGTCAGAAGCTTTTCTTGATTAAAAAAAAAAAATTGTAGCCGAATTTTGATCACCCGATGACCGCGTGCGTGACTCCCTTACTAAAACCATTTTAAGTTGAGGATGACGTCAACTTCATGACGCTGTATCATACGCGTCTTAGTTTTGCCTGGCTTCGTTCTATTCTGCATAATGACCATAAGAATATTTGTTTTCATCTCATAATCCTTTTTTTTTGTTCAGATAATATGGTAATGACCGATTTTTGTTACTTTAAATTTGAAAAATTACCAAAGAAAAGGCTATGCAATATATGATAAATTGAAAGGCATAAATGATAAAAACACAACAGAATAAATACAGCCTTACAAGTAATAACCAAGTAGAATGGAGAGCAAAGAAATTGTCGTCAAAAGAGAATATTGCAGAATATTGTGTGGTTCTAAAGATAAAATATTATACGTAAAAGAAATTGAATGTAAATCGATGATATGGCAGACGGAAAATTCAAATAATAATAATAATAATAATAATAATAATAATAATAATAATAATAATAATAATAATAATAATAATAAAAAGTAACTCTACCGACAAGATTATAAGAAAATGTCGTAGGATCTTACTATGATGGGCGTAATATCTGTCCGTCCGTCTGTCATTCAATCACGGCCAAACGGCTGGTCCTATGGGAATGAAACTTGACAGGGTTATAGTGGGGACCCCTACGATGGTTTATAATGAGGTTTCATCCTACCTCCCCCCTCACCCCCACTCTCCGAAGGGGGTAGGGGTGAGAAGGGATTCTCTGAAACGGGCTAGTGATGCCCGTAGGCTTAGTTACTTTACGATTTTTCATACATAATTTGTGTACATAATGTTTGCTAGTCTAATGACTGGCAATGACAGATTTCTATTACCTTTAATGAAAAAGATCATCAAATAAAATGCTATGTAATACATGCAAAATTGAAAGGCAAAAGTCATAACAAATATAACAGAATAAATAAAGTCTCAAAAGTTATAACCAAATAGAAAGGGGATAGAGTTAACGGATTTATTGGTCAGTTTCATGAAGTACCATCACAAATGATTATTGCCTCACTGAGAGATAGATGGCTGAAGGCTTATGAAGGGGACTATTTCAAGGTTGAGGGAGAAGTGGCAAAAGGGTTTTTCTCAAGGAGGTAAACAATCTGCCAGTTTAGATCTGTCGAACTACTATAGCCCTTCGGGGTCAAACGTTGCTAAGTGAATCGGTGATTTCGCGAAGTCCCTGAACACTTCAGGGACTTAGTGAAACCCCTGGTTTCGCAATCTTACTGTATATACGATAAATCAGCACACACATCCTTATAAATTTATATATATAAACATGCACAGACACACACCCACCCATCCACACCCACCACCCACCCACCCACACACACACACACACACACACACACACACACACACATATATATATATATATATATATATATATATATATTATATATGTATGTATAGATATGTATATATACTATATATATATATATATATATAAACACGAATGTATAACAAAAAGAGCTGTAACCTACTGAAATTGTTTCATCAAAAATCAAAAGCTTCACAAAGACATCTTAAATTTTTTTTTTAACTCGCAAACTGCTTCATCAGACTACATAAACTTCAAGGCATTTTGATTATTTGAAAAAAAAATTGAATTTCAGCAAAAGGAAAATATTCTCTGAGCAGATTAAAAGTCTAATCGACAAAATGAATACGAAACATTTCACATTGCACTGGTCTCCTTGCAACGCACAAAAAGTGTAAT
>NC_087218.1:13045466-13047966 GCF_015104395.2 Macrobrachium nipponense
AGAGTTTACTTCCAAACACCAAGACCTGTAGTATCTGGGTGTCAAATGTAAAACTTGTACCTGAAGAATCATTCCCCGACGTTTATTTTTCGTTGGCAAATCTGTAGTTTGGTTTTGACATTTTCGTTTATCAGGAATGTAAAAATGTCAACTTGAGACTGGGAAGAATTCTTAACGAAAAAAATGTTTTTTCACCTAAAAATAGTGAATAGTGTTCAAATAGCCGACTGGGACTTAAACTCGCCAGGCGGAGTACCAACTGCATATCCTTCGACTACTCCACTGGGAATAGAATAAGCGACCGCTCAAGGACTCGGGAATAAGTTGCCAGAGGAAAATAACCTTCGACATATATGCGCGCAGTAAAAATTGCCAGAACTAATGGACAGCGAGTCTCTTATTCAGCGTAAATTCTCTTTCTGGGACACAGCAGAGAGTGAATTTGTAAATTCTGCTCAATTGTGTGGCTTCGAAACGTCCGGAAAAACACATCTAATATGTTTCTGACTGTTGAAGTATTATCTCTCCAGGTTTTACTTTTCCCTGGTCTTAACATCAACTGAATGAATATAGACTTCAGCTGTTTATATATATATATATATATATATATATATATATATATATATATATATATATATATATATATATACTATATGATATATACATATATATATATATATAAATACTATATTATATATATATATATATCTATATATATACTATATATATATACTATATATATATACTACATATATATATATATATATATATATATAATATATATACATATATATATATATATATATATATATATATATATATATATATATATATATATATATGAACGGAGAAAGCAGGTGAGTCAGCCAAAGGGATAATATGCACAGGGAGCAGGAGGAGGAACAAACATGGCGAAGTATTACAATTTACTCCAAACCGACCGCGTTTGGTATTCAGCAGAATGCATCCTCAGGGTCTGTATAATAAATATGACAATATAAATAAATTTTCAGCTGATGCGAAACGCGTCGGTTGGAGTAAATTGTAATAGTTCGCCATGTTTGTTCCTGTTCCTGCTCCCTGTATATGATATTATATATATATATATATATATATATATATTATATATATATATAATATATATATATATATTATATGAATTAATGTACACGTGTCCTTTAATATCTAATTCTAATTCGCTCTACCTGGACATTAATATATTTTCATATATGTTAACCGAAGGGGAATTTATTAGTTGATAAGAAATTACCCATCGATTTACATATATGAAAATATATTAATTCCGAGGTAGAGCAAATCAGATATTAATTAATAGACATGAGTAGTTTAATGCTGGTAGTAAATGAATCACGGTGATGTGATAGAAACCAACAACTATATAGTATATATATATATAATATATATATAATATATATATTATATATATATATATATAGATAGTATATACAAATATATACTGTATATATATATATATATATATATATATATATATATATATATATGTGTGTGTGTGTGTGTGTGTGTATAGATATATATAAATAGACAAATGTAGCTGCCACTAACACATACACAAGCACACGCACACAAATACACATAAATGTACATCTATATATATATATATATATATATATATATATATATATATATTTACGATCTGGTTCTAAAGAACTTCAGGAGCACCCAAAATTTTACCTTTTCATAATTTGCAATGGTAGAAGTATTTCATAAAATCATATTCAAATATAGGTTATGAAGAACATGATGTTCGTGCAATACCACAGTTATTCCAGCCGACAATATTTCGAATCCTGCCGTGGAATGGGGATCTTCTCTATTCCAAAATTTGGATTCAAAGTTTATTCCCAAATTTGGATTTAAAGTTGGCCGTGGAAACGTAAGCAAAATAACTTTTTAGGAATATAAAAGCTACGAGTTCACTACATGTCGACCGTTTAAGTGTATTTAGATCTAAAAAGTTTGAAAAAAAACGGTTCTGTGTTGAAAGAAAGGAAAAATGTTGCCTTTCAAAGCACAGATGTTACTTTATGTCTTAAAAGTCGGTGTTGGCAACCACGTAAGCTAGTTGCCAACATGCGGTGCACTGTAGGCATGACTTAAAAGTCATCGCAGCGTGCCTTCTTTATGCCCGCAGCTGCACCTCCTTTCCTTCTTTTAACTATACCTCCGTTCATATTCTCTTCCTCCATCTTCCTTTCCTCTCCTCTCCTGCTACGCCTTTCAAACCTTTCATTGTCAATTTCCGTTTCAGCGCAGAATATCCTCAAGGTGCCAGTGGTTGGCCTCTAATATCAGCTGAAGTCCCTCATTTTAGGCAAAATTCCCTTTAGGATTCCAGGGCTTCCTGCGGGTGGCGTATCCAAACATCTGAGGAGATAGGGTAGTTAAGAAGTCGTCGTGTCCAATCGAATATAGAGGATTGGTGTTGTACGCGACTCTATATTCTCCAGAACTCTTTGAG